>NC_066581.1:232996200-233301200 GCF_024323335.1 Lathyrus oleraceus
TATGCATTAGTTATTGTTGATGATTTTTCTAGATTGTCTTGGACACTATTTTTAGTGCAGAAAAGTGAAGTTTTCAAGGTATTTAAAAATTATGCAAATTAAGTACAAAATGAAAAATCACTAAATATTTCATCAATTAGAAGCAACCATGGTGGAGAGTTCCAAAATTCATCATTTGAAGAGTTTTGTGAAGAACATGGCATCTCTCATAATTTTCCAGCACCAACGACTCCTCAACAAAATAGAGTAGTTGAAAAAAAGAATTGATCTCTAGTTGAACTTGCAAGAATCATGCTAAGTGACTAGAATCTACCAAAGTATTTTTTGGAGAATGCGTTTAAGCACAACATTTATGTAAGCAACTGAGTTATCATAAGATCAATTTTGAAAAAGACACCATATGAACTCTTCAATGGGAGAAAGCTAAATATTGATCACTTCACATTTTTAGATGTAAGTGCTTTGTCCTTAACAATGATAAAGACAAACTCGGTAAGTTTGACGAGAAATCTGACGATGGTATTTTTCTTGGTTACTTTCTCTAGTAAAGCTTATAGAATTTATAATAAAAGAACTTTAACTATTGAAGAATCAATGCATGTATCATTTTATGAAACTAACCCCTCTAAGGAGGATATAGTTGTTTGTGATGATGATGATGATATTTTAGAAGTACTTGTGGAAGACATTGCTAAAAATGACAAGGTTGATCAATTAGAACACAAAGAGGAAAACATACAACAAGAGAAAAATCAAAGTGACATATCTCAAGAATAGACAACTCATTGTGATCACCCAATAGATAAAGTTATTGGTGACATAGTAAAGAATTTCAACAAGACTAAATCTCAAGGATGCTTGCTTGAATATGGAATTTTTTTCTCAAATAGAACCTTCGAAGATTAATGAAGCCTTAGAAGATGACCAATGGATACTTGCAATGCAAGAGGAATTAAATAAATTTGAAAGAAATCAAGCTTGGGAACTTGTTCCTATGCCAAGTGGTAAACACATCATAGTTACCAAATGGGTGTTTAAGAACAAAATTGATGAGAATGGTATAGTTGTTCGAAACAAATCAAGATCGGTGGTCCAAGGATATAATCAAGAAGAAGGAATTGACTTTGAAGAAACTTTTGCTCCGGTTTCAAGGTTAGAAGCTATTCGTTTATTACTTTCTTATGTGTGTTCATTAAATTTTTAGTTATTCCAAATGGATGTCAAGAGTGCCTTCTTGAATGGATACATTAATGAGGAAGTCTATATCAAACAACCTCTTGGTTTTGAAGACTTAGAAAATCCTCACCATGTCTACAAGTTGAGAAAGGCTCTTTATGGCTTGAAGCAAGCACCAAGGCTTGGTATGATAGGCTTAGCAACTTTCTTTGTGAAATAGGATTTGAAAAAGGTAAAGTTGATAATACTTTGTTCATTAAGAAAATCAAAAACTATACTTTATTGATTCAAGTCTACGTTGACGATATCATATTCGGATCAATAAACAAAGACATATCTGAAGAATTTTCAGTGATGATGAAAGAAGAATTTGAGGTGTCCATGATGGGTAAGATGAAATATTTTCTTGGACTACATATTAAGCAATTAAAGAATGGCATATTCATCAACCAACCCAAGTATTTCAAGGAATTATTGAAAAGGTTTGATATGGATAATTGCAAAGAAATGGCTACTCCAATGGGTTCCGATACATATGTCGATCAATATGAATCTGCTATCCCAACTGACATAACAAAATATCGAGGTATGTTTGGCTCTTTACTTTATTTCACGGCAAGTCATCCAGACATTATGTTTAGTGTTTCTCTTTATGCTCGTTTTCAAGTAAATCCAAAGGAATCTCATTTTTCCTTCGTAAAGAGAATCATGAAGTATCTCAAAAGAACAACAAATGTTGGATTATGGTATCCTAAAGGTAGTATTTGTGACTTAATTGGTTATATTGACTCAGATTATGCAGGCTATAAAACTGACAGGAAAAGCACAAGCGGGACATGTCACATCCTAGGAAGCGCTCTAGTATCGTGGTCTTGTAAAAAGCAAGTATATGTTACTCTTAGTACAACTGAAGTAAAATATATTGCAGTAGGAAGTTGTTGTACACAAATTTTATGGTTAAAGCAATAACTTTGTGACTATGGTGTAAACCTTGGATGCATTCTTTTAAAGTGTGACAACACAAATGATATAAACATAACCAAAAATCAAGTCATGCACTCAAGAACCAAACAAATAGACATTTGACATCACTTTCTACGAGGTCATGTGCTTAAAGGATATGTCGAAGTCACTTTCGTAGATACGCATAACCAACTGGCGGATATCTTCACAAAATCGTTAGCCAAAGATCATTTTATAAGATTCGAAGAGAGCTTGGAATATTGGATGAGAATGATGTTTAAATTTAACATACAAATACAACTTCGCATCATGGTACTAATTCTTCTCAAATTGATCATCAAGGTACATGTTTATGGTTTATTTTATAAGTTAATTCACAACTTCATATGTGAATTAACAAAACCTTGATTCTATGTCATGTTTTGCCTTCTTATATGTGTTATCATATCATATAAAAATGCTCACTATATGTATATATTGTTTTAGTATGTGTTACAATAACTTTCACGCCTTTCCTATTATATTTTTTCAAGTTTTTCTAAGTGTAATTGGTTACTAGGTAAAAAAAAACATTTTCTTTTTTAGAAAATCCAGAGGCGCATTATTATAACTAGTTACATATATTTGTTAATTGGTTACACCAGATAAAAATCACTTTTTTCAAAATAGCTTTTACTACTCATTCAAGTGCTTCCTCTTTCATCTCCTTAGAAATCCCTATCCATTAAAGCTTCACTCATACCCAACCAAGTTCCCACGAAATCTCATTAAAACCCACTCATATTTTCACCCTATTTATCAATCCTTATCACTTGAATTCTCCATCAAACTCTCTTTCTCCTCTCCAAATTTACCAAAAACCTAAAAACACTTTTCAAATCAGAATCACCATGGATCCTTCAAGAAGAGACAAAGGAAAAAATAAATCCATTGATGACTCAATAGGACCTGAACCTAACAAGCCTGACAGCTTGAACCTGGGAAGGTTGGTTCCCACTCCAAAGGAGAGGATTTACTTCATCTAGCTTTCAAAAACCGTGCTCTAACAACTCCAAAATATGGTAACTTGCAATCTTTTCCTGCCTCTAGCTTTGGTTTTCCCGAGTTGTTGAATTATCAAGGGTTAGGAATATTGATTTCAGATTTTGGTACTTATTTTCCTGATTTAGTGCATACCTTTTATTGTGATTTATCTATCTTCACTGGTTGTATATTAAATCATGTGTTAAAGGAATAGACATTGTGCTATCCATGGAAGACTTCGAAAGATGTTTTGATGTGTCTTTTGAAGGTGAAAGAATTTGTTAAGGATTTACATGTGATTAGTGTTACTATGAGAAAAATAGGTACTATTAGAGCATTGGTAGACTAGCTGAGTAGGAAATCTACGTTAAAAGAGCATGGAATGTTGGATCGACTCCAAACCGTCAAATTTTGTATTCCACAAATTTTTCAGTAAGTGATTGAATACTCCATTACTTCATTGCTTACATACTTATGCCAAAATACTCCAACGATTCAAAAAAAAAAGACATGGGAATGAAAATTATTCATGCAATGAAGAATAAGTTGCAAATAAATTGGACTTACGTTATCATGCTCCATCAAAAAAGCTTTTCGATGTTCTTCCTTATGCAAGGTTGATTACTAAAATTTTAGAGTTTTATCTGATTGATTTGCATGGAGAATCAAGATTTAAAATGAATGCCAAGGAAAATGATATAAACATAGGGGCATCAAACAAGAATATGAGAATTTTCAAAGACAAAGATGGTATATTCAAGCATAAAGAGGTTGCTTCATTTACTTCTGCATTAGTTCCTATACCCGAGGTGGTGTTTCAAATGAGATGCTTTATGAGAAAATGTGTTTCATTGAGAACCTCATCACAACCGGCTTCCGTGACTTCATCCTTGAGATAGCCAAACTTAAGCAAAACCAAAGCCAAGAGGATAGTAATAAGGAGATGGACGAAGCAAGTGACTAAACTCTCTTATGTTCTTTGTAATATGTCTTTTTATGTCTTACTTATGTTCGGTTTAACATTATGCTTATGTCTTGTTTTTAATTTTATGTTCTCTTGTTATGTTATGCTTATGCTTTATAACATTAAGACAGATTTCAGTTATGTTTAAGTTATATTATGGATTGTTATGCTTTATATGTGTTATGCATTAATCATCAAATTGAATATTTCTCTCTTCCCATTTCCCTTATTTTTTTATAATGACAAAGGGGGAGAAAGTGTGTTGTATGTAATATAGCTATGTATTCTAACATTTGCAAAAAAAAGTCTCCTAAATCAACATATGGATCAATTAAGGGGGATATCTCTCCTAAATCAACATATGGATTGTTATGCTTTATATGTGTTATGCATTAATCATCAAATTGAATATTTCTCTCTTCCCATTTCCCTTATTTTTGATAATGACAAAGGGGGAGAAAGTGTGTTGTATGTAATATAGCTATGTATTCTAACATTTGCAAAAAAAGTCTCCTAAATCAACATATGGATCAATTAAGGGGGATATCTCTAAGTTAGGGGGAGAAATTGATCAAGCATCAAGAACTTTAGGTAATTCAAATAGCATTGGTTGTCATCATCAAAAAGGGGGAGATTGTGAAGACAAAGTTTCTCCAACATTGTTCTGTGTTTTGATGAAGACAAAGTCTCATGCTCAATTGAATTATCAAAGAAGGAAAAAGATCATATCTTTCAAATGTATCTCTTGCTACAAGACCTGGGTTTCAAGTAATCTTCAAGAGACAAATATACATTGATAAATTGATCAAGTACATAAGGTATAAATTACAATTATGCATAGATTAATACATTTGTTTCTCAGAACAAACTTGGAAATTTCATCTCTAAGCATTCTAAGGTGTTTTGAAATGTATTCACTTAGTAACATTGGTTACAAACTGATTTTTAACTTTTCTATCAACTGTAACCGGTTACACAAATGTGTTAACCTGTTACATACATGAAAACTTCAATATTTTGGATATCTAATCAGCTGTAAGTGGTTAACCGAATCTTGTAACCAGTTACAACCACAAAATCTTTTGAAAATCTTTTTAGCTTCAGCTATAACCGGTTACGATAATGTGTTAACCGGTTACCACTAAAATAGTGGTATTATTTCATGAAAAATATGATTCCAATATTTTCTAAACTTGATCATTGAATCATGTCAATGCTTGATGATTTTAGACTGATTCAAAGAGGTGTTATTTCATATTATAAATAGCCAATGCTTTTGAACTTTAAAAAATACCTTCAATAATTTCAAATTTAAAAAATACTTGAGTCATACTTTCTGTGAAACCTTCTGCATACACTTTTACAAGCATTATTAAAGTTTCACTCATAAAAATTCTTAGCACTTAAGTATTACTCTTTTAAATTGGAAACTTAAAAGAAAAGATCAATTCTCATATATTTATATAAATTCAAATCTTATTCATTATACTATTCTATTTTAGATCACATAGTGTTTAAATAATCAGTGTTTGATATAAAAAGTGGTGTGCTTTTTATTCAAGTGTAAAAGAAAGTGGTGTACTTTCTTGTGTAAGTTAGATAAGTGTCTGAGTGACCTTAGTGTGAGGATTGTACAAGTTCTAACATATTAAAAATCTCTCATGAGGTGTGAGGGGACTAGAAGTACCCTTGTTTGGAAAGGGGAACTAGTATACATCTTGATGTCTTTTAATTTTTTGCATTTTACCGTTCATAACGTTTTCGAAAAAATAAGAACACTTGATATCACTCATAAATCGAGATTTTTTTTTAAATTCCAATTAATCTAATTCCCCCCCCCCCCCCCCCCCCCCCCCGTCTTTTAGATTATATTTCATACTTACATCCTCTCTCTCTCTCTCCGTCCAACAAACATGAAAACACACTCTCTTTTCACCCGAAACAGATCAAATGCAACTTTTCACGATGAACATCTTGAAGATATTCATGAATACTTTGAATGTTCTTGAAGATCAAACCCAACTTTTCACGATGAACATCTTGAAGATATTCATGAACACTTTGAATGTTCTTGAAGATCAAACCCATATTTCCAAAACCCACTAAAATTTAAAACTTCCCAACATAAACTCGGGGTAAAAACATCTCTTAAACGTGAATCCTCCCTTATATTTTACAAATTAACACAAAAACATGGTAAATCAAGTGATTTGAACCAAAACCATAAACTCCCACATCTCAAAATTAAGCATCAAGCGTTTGATTCTACACAGTTTCAAGCATGTATTACATGATTCAACACAGTTCAAGCACGAAAAAGGGTAAAGTGGCTACCAATCTGGTTGTTCCCGGATGTGAAGACCAAGGTATACTCGTGCTCTTCTCTGCTCTTTTTTTTTACTTTTTGACTTTTGGTTCCCTCTTCTTCAATTCTCCTTCTGACTCTCCTTCCTATTCTTCTCTCTGAAATTGATGTGTGATGTTGGCGATGACTATAGGCTAAGATTAGAGCATTTAAAGCTTCAATGAAAATCTAAAGTTTCTCATCTATGAAGCTTTGATGAATATTCCCTGGAAAGGTTGTTGGGGTGGAATGCTCAAGAATTGGATTTTTTTAGAGCTGAAATTGTTGTCGATTATTATGAACGAAGGTAGTTTATATAGGCTAGAGAATTAGATTAAGTGAGGTGAGTGTGGGATGAGTGAAATACGAGTGAGATTGGAGATATTTTATGAATTGTTAGTGTGTGAAGGGTGATCAATCGTGTGAGATTGTTATGAGTGAAATTGTAAGGGAAATTGAGAGGGAAAAGTGTGATTCGATTACTGATATTTGGTGAGTGTTGAGTGTAACCCCCCGAATTTGATTAATTAATTGAATTGAATTATTTAGAATTTTATTTGATTAATTGGTGTTTTAAATTTCTTGTTGTGTGATTGTGGGGTTAAGTATCCTTGAAGTAAAAGTATAGAGAGAGTAAGAGCTTGGCATATTTGTTTAGAAATTAATTGGAATTTTAATTAATTATTAGAATAAATAGTATTTTTATTTAAATTAATTAAGTAAATAAAGTTATGAGGCGAATGATTAAAATATCATGAATTATAGAAAAATAAGGAATATTAGATTTATTAATAAAATAATAAGAAAATAAGATGTGTATAGAAATTGAGGACAAAGTTGGAATTAAAAAAAATATGAAGGATAGGGAGGGAATATAAGGACAAGTTAGGGGGCAAAAAAGGGAAGAGCCTAATTGGAAGGAAATAGGTTTTGGAATAAAATAGGGATTTGGAGAACTTGAGAGTGTCAGTATGTATATATTTTTTTAGAGTTTGGCTTAAGATTGAGGAAGAACTTTAAGGATCAAAAGTGTTTTTGCTGGAAATCAGATAAAGGGAGAGAAGGGGCTATCAATTAGGTGTATTACATGATGGAATAATGATGAGAAGTCCTTTATCTCATTAGGGTTTTTAGGTTTTCTTTTGATGAATTGTTATATGATTAAATTCTGGAATTTGTTGGTTGATCTTGTGTGTTTATGTGTTTCTATGGCTCAATCTATGTTTGAAATATCATAAACATGCATGTATAAAAAATTTCCATTGATGAATGTTTGAATGCTTGAGTTGTGTTTATGATTGATGATGAAATTGTTATTGAAATTGTTGATGGATAACCATGAATCATGATGAAAATAAGTATTGTAACATGTGATGGTTGTGATAACATATTTTTAGTGTTTAATTCGTGTTGGAGTTGATTAATTTTTGGGAAAAATTGGTTGGGCTCATGTGTGGTAATTTAGGGAGGAAGGAGAAGATGAACGTGTTTAAAAACTGGAAACTTTGGAAAAAGCTACAGTGACAATCAATTGCCACCAGATGACAATCGATTGCACCAGTTGAATTTTTGAAAATAAAAATTAACATAAAAATCTATTGCACCATTTAGAAAATCAACTGATTCTCTGGTTGAGGAAGGCAGTAGCGAAATCCCCTTGGAAACAATTGATTGTCATCCTACGATAATCGAATGTTATAGGCCAATTTTGTGAAAAAATTTGGTTTACCTTTGTTGTGTTATCCAACGATTTTAGCCGTATCTTTTGATCTGTAGGTCCAAATTACGCGCCATTTGAAGAGTTAGAAATCTAGCGCATAGAGATACCACATGGAAGTGCTTGGTGAAATGTTTGAGTTGTAGTCGATTATCTACTATAGAGATGTTTGTGATGACTTGTATGTTTGTTTAGCAAATCGTTATGTGCATACGATGATGGGTCGTTGTTTGGTGAAATGACATGAATGAATGCCTATGAGGTCATGTTTGATGATGTGTTGTTATTTGTTGTGGTTTATTGATGTTTTAACATGATTTTATTGTTGCGTATGATGAATGATGTGATGCATAAATAATGAGATGTGTATAAGGATCCTTTTGGTGAACTTTGTGGTGATAATGCATGTTGTTGAGAGTCATGCATCATGGTGTACGAGTTTCGATCCATTTTTTGTGTGATCTGGTCCTATGGTGGGGATTGTTAGCGAGTCGTCGGTTTCAGGCGGGAATCGGTGAAGTGTTACATATGGTGGTGGTAACGATTTGGTGTGCTCTAATCCTATGGTGGGGATCAGACGCGAGAAGAACCCGAGTGTTCATGAATGGGACCGCATGCGTAATGAGTCAGTTGTGGAGTATATTTGCATATACGATTGCATATGTTGTTTATTTTTCATGATGTTTATGATTGGATGCGATTATGTTGTTGTTGTCATGAATTGGATATGAGAATATGTTGTTGATAGTTGGGTAATGAATGCATACTTGATGTGTATTCTCTACCTTAGTATTCTTTACACTGTTTATATTGGTTTGTTGTTTCTCACCTCTTATGTTTGAATGTTGGCTTTACATGGGCATTGTGCATATACTCAGGAGTAGCATTGTTGAAGTAAGTGGAAGCTAGCTCTTGGAGTGGATTCCAATAGTTTGTCGTTTTCTTTAGAATGGTCTTGCTCTAATCATGTAACATCGGGTTGGGAATGTTTGCTTTCACTTATTTTGTTTTGTTGAAGTTACTATTTATGTTTTGATGAGATTTCAAAGTTGTAGTGAGTTGAATAATACAAACTCTTTTTGTTGCATTATGAAAGTTGAAGTTATGAGACTAAATGTCATGAGTTGAAATATCATGCCTATGTGATTTAATAATGATTTTGCTATGATGATACCCTAAGTGAAGGTGAGCATGCGATGACAGGTTTTATGTGATATTTTATAACTCGTGTTATAGAACAGGATATGTTTGATGTGAGTGACACCCTATGGGGTTGTAATTTTTATTAAATTATGTGTTAAATTGTATGTGGGGTTTAGGGTGTTACATAGTGGTATAAGAGCAGGTTGATTCGTCCGGCCAGGTTTTATATTGTAGTCGAGTCCCTGGTATGTGACATGTGTGGGTACACTATCAATGCATTGTTTCTTCTAATGTTCATTTGATGATATGCAGAATGGCTGGAAGAAATGATCGCAATATTGCTAATGCTGTAGAATCAGTGGCTCAGGCACTACACAGACATCAGAATCATGCAGGTGATGAGCTTCGTGGTTTAGGAAAATTTCAGAGGAACAATTCATCGATGTTTAAGGGAAGGCATAATATGGAGGGTGCTCAGGTATGGCTCAAAGAGATCGAGAAGATCTTTTGAGGAATGGCCTGCACTAAAGAACTGAAGGTATTGTTTGTTAATCACGTGTTGTTTGAGGAAGTTGAGAACTGGTGGGATAACACTTTGGTTTTAAGATCATTTGGGTTGTGTTCAGGGTGCAATTAGTACTTTCCTGAAGATGTGCATAGCAAGAAAGAGATTGAATTTCTTGAGCTTAAGCAAGGAAACATGACAGTTAATGAGTATGCCGCCAAGTTTGAGGAACTAGTGAACTTCTGTCCTCATTACAATTGTGCAGCTATGGAGGGATCCAAGTGCATTAAGATTGAGAACGGACTATGACCTGAGATTAAGCAGCATATTGGCTAACAGGAGATTCGTATGTTTCCTACTCTAGTGAAAAAGTATAGGATTTATGATGAGGACTACAAGACTCATTCCGCTCACTACAAGAGTGTTAGTGAGAAGAAGGGAAAGAATTAGTTTATGGGAAAACCATAGTGTTCCAACTGACAAAGGGAAGTAGATGACAAAAATCCAAGTAGGGGAGGGACTCCCGCTTCTGTCAAATGTTTCAAGTGTGGTGAGTCGGGCCACCGTGCTAATGAATGCAAGAATAATGTTCTAAGGTGATTTAAGTGTGGTAAGATAGGTCACCATGATGTAGATTGTAGGAGTGATGGGCCAATTTTTTATAACTTCGACGAAAATGGTCATACCAATACCAATTGTCAGAAGCCAAAGAAAGCCTAGTCGGGAGGGAAAGTCTTTACTTTAACTGGGACAGAGACTACTAATGTTGACCATTTGATTCGAGGTACATGTATTATAAATAATATCCCTTTGATTGCTATTATTAACATGTGTATAACACATTTGTTTGTTTTGCTTGATTGTGCTGAGAAGTTGGGTTTGAAATTGCCTTATATGGATGGGAACATGATTTTTGATACCCCGACTCTAGGTCCGATAATTACTTCGTGGGTTTCTTTGAATTGTCCACTTACTATCTATGGTAAGAGTTTTAGTATGGATTTAGTGTGTCTACCTTTAAGGAATCTCGATGTTATCCTTGGAATGAACCGGTTGAAGTTCATATCAACTGTTTTGCCAAGACGGTGTCTTTTTAAGAGTTTGATACTAGTGATGAGTTGTTCGTGTCAGCTAAGCAAGTGAATGAGTTCGTGAAAAATGATGCTTCCATGTTTATGATATTAACTTCTATGATGGAAGAGACTAAAGTTGTGTTGGCCGAGATATCCGTGGTGAGTGATTTCTAAAAGTGTTTCCAGATGGCATTAGTGATTTTCCGCCAGAGCGCAAGGTGGAGTTTTTATAGACTTAGTACCTGGTACTAGTCTGATGTCGATGGCTCCTTATAGGATGTCTTCTTCAGAGTTGGGTGAATTGAAGAAGCAACTGGAAGATCTGCTTTAGAAGAAGTTTATTTGTCCGAGTGTTTCGTCGTGGTGTGCACCAGTGTTGTTAGTGAAGAAGAAGGATGGTAGTATGAGGCTATGTATGGACTACTGATAGCTGAATAAGGTGACTATCAAGAAAAAGTATCCACTTCCGAGGATTGGTGATTTGATGGATCAGTTGGTAGGTGCTTGTGTATTTAGAAAGACAGATTTGTGTTCGGATATCATCAGATTAGTGATGATAAGTCCTTGATCTCCTTGGGGGTTTTAGGTTTTATTTTGATGAATTGTTATATGATGAAATTCTAGAATTTATTGGTTGATCTTGTGTTTATATATGTTTCTATGACTGAATCTATGTTTGAAATATCATGAACATGCATGTATAAAATTCTGTCGTTGATGAATATTTGAATGCTTGAGTTGTGTTCATGATTGATGGTGAAATTGTTATTGAAATTGTTGATAGATAACCATGAACCATGAATCATGATTAAAATATAACAACTCTTGTAATTCAAATGTAAATGAAATTCACTTCAATTTTTTGTTAATCTTTTTGCTACATTTGAAAATATGCTTGAATTTTGATAAAGACGATGATGTGGATATGATTGTGAAACTATGAATTTTAACTTGGTTTGTTTACATCTCACATAATTTATTGTTTGGATGCTAGACCATGAAGATGATAATGTAATTCGTGAATGCTTGTGAGCATGGTACCATATACTTTAATTGTTTAAATTTTCTTCTTCCATTTGTTTTTGTGTTTGAACTTGGATAATGATGAGGGCATGGATGTGAAGATGATGCATGGCGAAGTAAATCAACATTTTCATAACAGGACTATGATGAAACTTTTGAAATTTATGCAAAATCAAGTTGACTCTTATTTTGACTTTTTTTCAAAAGAAACTTGTAACCAACATATGACATGGCCTAAAAAATTAAATGGCAAATGAGATTGAATGGATGAAATAAAGGTATGCACTAAAATATTTCTTATTTAATGATAAAATGATTAATGATCTGAAATAAAGTGAAATTAACAAAATGGCCTTCAAAATCAACCGTTGAGTTTTAGTCCTTTAATTGACTTTGACTTTCAGAAAGATGCAAAAATTCAAATGCATACGAATGAAATGACTGGATGAATGATAATTAAAACAAAACTTTCTTTTAACCAAGCATTGACTTTTTATGTATACCTTGAATTTTACAAAATATCTTTACAAATGATGCAAGAAAAAAATGCATCAGATGAATGAAAAATTTAGGACAAAATTAGGGTATGACACTCTCTCCTAAAATCATCTTCTTAAGTTTCAACACATCAGGCACACAAACTTTATCTCGGAACTTCAAGATCTCATTCTCATCAACTCTAAAGTCCACTTATTTACCTTGGTTAGCTAATGCTCGACGATCAACTAAATCCAAATCTAGCTTATGACTTTCTCTGATTCATAAAGAAAATTGCTAGTCAACTTCAGCATTCTCAACTTCACACTAACATGGGGTTATCTCACACACTAAGCTAAGATCTTGAAACTGCTCGATCAAATCAAATTCTCTAACCATCAATGTCGACATACGTAAGGACTTCCTGCTTAATGCATCTGATATACCACATTAGCCTTACCAGGATGGAAACTCAACTCGGAATCTAGTCCTTCAAGAAATCTAGCCACCTTCTCTGCCTTAAATTTAAATCTTTCTAATCAAACAAGTAATTCAAACTCTTATGTTCTCTGAACACTTCAAACCTCGAACCATATAGATAATTCCTCCACACCTTAAGCATAAAAACTACGACTGCTAAATCTAAGTCATGGGTAGGATAATTCCTCTCATGAATCCTCATCTACCTCGAAGCATACGCTACAACCTGATGATTTTTCATAAGCACACCATCTAAACCCATCTTGGAAGCATCACAATACACAACAAAAGATTCCTTTACATCAGGTCAGATCAAAATTGGTGTCGTCGTTAACCTCTTCTTCAACTCTTGAGAACTCTTATCACACTAAATATCGCACACATAAGCTTGGCCTTTCAAGTCAACTAATTCAAAGGTAATTCTAACATAAAAAATCCTTCGATAAATCTTCTGTAGTAACGCCAAACCCATAAAACTTCGGATCTCTGTAGTAGATTTAAGAGACTCTCATTACAATAATGCATCGACTTTAGACCGATCAACTGCTATACCACCACTGTAAATCACATGGCCAAGGAAACTCACTTATCACAACTAGAACTCATACTGGGAAAACTTAGCGTACAAATGCTTCTCCTGTAAAACTTGTAACATAACTCGTAGATGTCTTGCATGCTCTTCATCTGATTTAGAATACACCAGGATATTGTCTATGAACACCATAAAAAACTAGTCCAAATAAGGATGGAAGATCCTATTCATATACTCCATGAACACACTTGGGGCATTAGATACACCGAATGGCTAAGTACTCATAGTGAGTGTATCGAGTTCTAAGCGCAGTCTTTAGAGTATCTCCATCCATCACTAGAATCTGATGATAGCTTGATCTTAAATCAATCTTACTAAACACATAAGCGTCAACCAACGGATCTATAAGGTCATAAATTCTAGGAAGAGAGTGCTTGTTCTTGATAGTCACCTTATTCATATATTGATAATCAACACATAACCTCATGCTAGCATTTTTCTTCTTAACCAACAACATTGGTGTTCCCGCGATGATACACTTAGTCTAATAAATTTCTTTTCTAGGAGCTCTTCTAACTGAATCTTCAGCTCACCCAACTCTGACTTTGACATTCTGTATGGTGATATCGATACAGATCTAGTATCAGGTACTAAATCCATATTGAACCCAACTTTTCTCTCTAGCAGCAAATCACTAATGTCATCTGGAAATACATCTGAAAACTCACACACCACTGGCAGATCAACAATCATAACTTCAGTCTTGACTTTCAAATAAGCGAACATAGAAAACACTTGAGCCTCGTCTTTCAAAAACTCTTCCACTTGATTAGTAGATATAAACCTCAAAATCTTCCTCTTCACCAAACTCGGGAAATATCACTGAGTTGTTGAAACAATTGATATGAACATGATTGAACTCCAACTAATTCATTTCCAAAATAACGTCAAGTTAACTCAAAGGAAAACATATTAAGTCAATTCCAAAGTCCTTACCATAAATGGTCACAGAAACATTCAAACAAACCATCGTAGTAGTCACTGAACCATTAGCTAGAGTATCAATGACCATACTACCATTCATAGAAGACACCACAAGATTAAACCTTTTCACACAATTAAGAGATGTGAACGAATGCATTGTACCCATATCAATAATAACAATCAAGGAAACGCCCTTAATATAGCATGTACCTCGAATCAAGTTAGCGGAACCAGAAGCCTCTGCTCCACTAAATCAAAGACATTTCCACATGATTGATCTTGCTTCGGTTTCTGGAATTAAGTACGAATATGACCTTGCTTTCCACAGTTGAAACATGTCACAACCACACTATTGCATTCATTAGCATGATGGCCCACTTTACCACACTTGAAACACTTCACGATAGTACATTCTAAAGCACGGTGTCCCAATCCTCCACACTTGAAACACATAAGAGAAGTAGGAGAACCTCCCCCACTTATTCCTTTCTCCCCCGAGGTCTTCTGGTGAAAATTATATTATCAGCTGGATTTCTACGATAGTGATTCCCACTTTTCTTCTCACTAGAAATATTGTAGTGAGTAGATCTGGCACGATTATCTTCATCATAGATCCTACACTTGTTGACTAGCATAGAAAAGTGACGAATCTCTTGATAAATAATGAATTGCTTGATTTCAGGACATAACCAACTCTTAAACTTCACACACTTCGACACTTCAGCTTCCAAATCATTATAGGGGGACAAAGTCTCACTGATTCTTTAAATTTAGCCGCATAATCTAGAACATTCATGTTTCCTTGCTTCAGTTGCCCAAGAACTCAATCTATTTCTTACTACGAATATCATCCAAAAAGTACTTCTCTAGAAACTCCTACTTGAAGTTCTCCCACGTGATCTCAGTACCTGCAGCTTCCAACCTCTTACGGGAATTATCCTCTAATACTCAGCCTCCTCTGACAACATATGCGTCCCAAACATGACCTTTTGAGCATCCATGCAAGCCCTAACCTAGAAGATCTTCTCGATTTCCTAAAGCCAACTCTGAGCACCCTCGGGATCATACCTCCCCTTAAAGGTAGGCGAATTGTTCCTCTGAAACTTTTTCAGCCCACGAAATTCATCAGCTACACCATGTTGATTATAATTCATCTGCAAATCTACATTTGCATGTCTCATCACATTTGCCATTGCTTCCAACAATTGCATGATCATTCCTTCGGCCATTTCTTTCTGCATAATCAACCAAGACAAGTTAACTATTTGTAAATAGTAAACCAAACATCAGTTAACGAAATAAGCATTGACACTGTTCACACACATGTCACACATAAAAGGGCACAAATTAGTCACAACCTATGGCAAATGGACCGACCCATTATGATACCAACTATGTAACACCTTAACCCCGAAAAACTCTTAATTAAAATAAAAACATACAATTATCAAATTTAAACAGTAAGGGTGTCATACATCTCCCTTAAATAATCATGTTTCTCAAAAGATTTTATAACAACGCAACAAAAATTCAAAATATACCATCTCGACTGAAAACATCTCATCATACTCAAATAATTCATAAATCTCATAAAAATAACAAATAACAAAACTTGTCTCGATGTTACACTATCAGAACAATGCCGTAGAAAACTAAACTCAAAACATTAAACAAAAGAAGTTGAAATTTATGCCAATCCTTCGCAACAAGAAGCATCTAATGCTCATCTACTTGAGTATCTGCAATACCAATATAACGAACAACATAACAACAAAAAGGGGGTGAGAATAACTTCACAGATGTTATCGGTGTATTAAACATCAAGGATAGTTTTCAAATAACAATAGCATTAACATATATATTAATTCACATCCACAATTAGTTACAATGCAAATGAAATTCTATGTCATTGTCCTCCAATATGCATGTGGTGCCAATGTTTGGATTTCAGAGTTATGTTACTGAGTTATCCATATCTATGACTCCTCTCTGAACTGTGTTCCTTTATGAACTTGAGACTCTCATTGGTTCCTATTTAAACTATGACCTCGTCGAACCGAAGTCTTACCTATCTCTGATATACATGAATGCATGAGACTCAACAACAACTTTCAAGTCACATACTCAATAGTCAAACTCAAAATCAAAGAATAACATTCACATCTCGTACTCAACAAGGTTCTCTCTGAACCATATTTTTTCCAATGTAAGGCCAACTCCATAGTTCCTCTATGAACTACTCAACTCAAAATATTATATAATTACAACTCAATTTAATATAATTATATAAAATTTTCACAGTTATGCATCAATAGGGTAAAACATTATTACTCATGTAAAGTCACCAACAGGGTAAGGCAACAATTCTTCGAGGCATACTCTAGCTTTATCAAACAACTCCGAACCTGTCAGATTACTAAAACTTTACTTATCAACTCAATAATATTATTATAAATTACTCAACAATTTTATTTTAACTTTTTTTTGCCTAATAGCCTTAAACAAATAAAAATATTACTCAAAAAGCAACCTTATAGTGTCAAAAGGCTTCAAACTCAACTCAAATGTATCCTATATTATGGTTTCCAACTCTAAGCAACTCTGAAATCTCTAATGTAACAAATTCGACTCTTAAACTTATCAAAAAGGTAACGAAAAGTCACCAAACTCAATATTTCTCAAAAACTCTCTGAACAAGACATCAAACCCAAAAACCCCGACCGACCGTCCACCGCAACCCGTCGACCCACACACCAATATGCACCTTCATTAACCGCGGTTGGCTCCTCCGCTTTACGACCCAACGCTGATGCAGAATCATGTGAGTGTTGTTGCCGAACCTCGTCGCGCGCGCATTCAGGCGTCGTCGACCGTGACATCATACTATTAAGTCATGCAACATCCTATACCGACCAGGCGCGACATCGCACCACCACATAGCAAACCCCTCCCCCGAATTCGATTCTATTTCTGATTTTTAATTTTTCAGTTAAATTGATTTTTCGAGACAAAATGCCATTTGGAATTTTTTTGACTTTTTTTAACTTTTGACCAACAATACAGATCAACACCACATCAACGGTACAAATAAAGCATATATCATGATCCAATTATTATAACAATAATGTATCGACAAGGATTTCAAGTAAAATAATACAATAGTACTCAAGAATCAATCAGAAGGGTTTAAGGCAAACCTTATGGCCACAAACATACAACACAAATAAGGAATTGATAAGGAAAAGATAGGAGGGTTAGAATCTCTCACCATAAGATTGCCTAAATACCCATATGCAAAGAGTTTCTCTACCTCGAAGTTGATGATGATGAAAAATATTTTGACTCTAAGGGGATTATTCCATGCTCTCCAAAACTTCTCCTAGATTTTCCCTTTCTCCAACTTTTGTACGTATAGTACAAGAGTCCCTTCAACTTAACTATATAAATTAACTTAATTATGCCAATTGCCTATATCACCCCTCAAATCTCCTCACACCTTCATCTTACTATTTTCTATTTTATTTTAATTTCTATATTTTCGATTATTTGATTTAAATAATAATACTCTAGATTAATTATTTTTACAACTCTCACCACACCCTCAGCTCTTACTCCATCCACCCCTCACTCCTTATTTTAAACAAAATTTCCATTTTCTCTCAATTCTAAGATATCTCTAATATTAATTAAATTACCAATAATTCAAATAAACTACATAAATAACTCAAATGAATAAAATAATCTAATATAAAATTTAAAAAATAAATAACTAAAGTTGAGGTGTTACATGAGACACTCATTATGTGGGAACTATCTTTCCTCTTAATTTACACATTGACAATCTTCATAGTCTTCCCTTTGAAATAGGGTCGAGGTGTTAGGGATTTCAAGACTTGAATTTGGTAAAGACTTCAGATTTATACTTCAATAAATACACCTAAATCTTGCAAGAAAAATCATATGTGAAAGTCTCAAAATACATAGAACCACCCATGGAAACCTCTTTGGTAAGCCCCCACACATTTCAATGAATATAGTATAAAATTCCCTTTGTTTTGTGCTTTTCAGCCTTGAACCGAACATGACACTATTTTCCAAGTATACAATACTTGCACAAATCCATCTTGCAACTATGAACCCTTCAATATATTTTCTCTTATGAATTTCCATCATCCCACACTCACTGAGATAACCACTACGCCAAATAAGGGAAAAGAGGGCGCTTTTTTTGGCCTATAACAGCGCTTTAAAGCGCCCTCTAATCTGGCGCTGACATAGGTAAAGACAGCGTTTTTTTTCCTGGTGAAAGCGCTGTCTAAAGTGGCTCTTTAAGCCCTTTAAGGGCCACTTTAGAGGACGCTTTTTAAAGAAAGCGCCCTCTAAAGTGGAAACATTTAAGGGTTTAGAGGGCGCTTTTACTGGAAAGCACCCTCTAAAGTGGAAACATTTAAGGGTTTAGAGGGCGCTTTTACTGGAAAGCGCCCTCTAAAATGGAAACTTTTAAGGGTTTAGAGGGCGCTTTTACTGGAAAGCGCCCTCTAAAGTGGAAATTTAAAGGGTTTAGAGGGCGCTTATTTTGGGAAGCGCCCTCTAAAGTGGGTGGTTATTAAATTTATTTTTTTTAAAAAGCGCTATATTTTATTTATTTATTTTAGACAACCTGTATATTGAAGCAGTACACCCAAAACTGTATAATTTGAAGCCCTTTTTCACACATTGCATTCAACAAGCCTTATATACAACAATCCATACATATACAACAATCCACTGATATATAATCGTTTAACTTCTAAATATTCTAAATATACAACCAATTCATAACTTAAAAAGAAATAAAACTAAGTAGCAAAAGCATCTCTGAGATGTATGTTTTTTTTGCTAGCAGCAGTCTTCTTAGCAACAACCTCTTTTTGTTCAATATCAATAGCGTGAACCTAAAATATCATAAAATTAGTTAGGTGAAGTATAAGATCAAGAATTAACATTTTCTATGCATAAATATCATATAATTGTGTTTATACCTTTTTTTTTATGCAACTGACTCGATTTGCTGCGTAATCCCCTTATATTTTTGGTCCCTTATCTTTTGAAGATAGAATTGATATTTGTTTAGATGGACATGTTCCATTGTCGTAGAGGGATACTTTCAAATATCCAGCATCATCATCTACGCGAATGAGGCTTGACGACAATGGAACATCTCCATCTAAACAAATATAAATTGATACTTTCAAGTATCCCTTGCCCCTTGGTATTTTTCATATTTAACAAGACCAAAGAGCACAAAAATGAATTGAGTTGATTCAGAAAAAAAAATATGAATGTGAATACATGAGTGAACACTAGCTGAAGTGCTACTCGAAAGGAAACTTCATCTAAAAAACTGTTGTATTTCTTCAAGAGTTTTTCCCTTTGTCTCGGGGACCCAAATGGCAACAAATCCTGCTGCGAAAACACACACTGCAGTATATATTGTGAAGGTTCCTGATAAAAACATAGGAAGCTTCTGGTTAGAATCAATAGATATTTATAGAAAATTAACATAGGCAATGCACACAAACCTCCCGAACTCCAATCCAAGAGCAAATTTGCTGTTAATGTAACCAACCAGGAAAAGAACCAATTGGCAAGTGTTGCAAAACTTCCAGCTAGGCCTTTGATGTTAATCGGAAGAATCTATTATGTAAAATATATTCAACACATCAACTATCACATTATATTACAACAAAGGTTTGTTCATATAGGGTTGTCATGCATATTATTATTGAAGAAAATTGTACCTCAGACATTATAATCCATGGCATTGCTCCTAATCCCAGAGAGAATGCAATAACCATGACCTGAAAGAAATTGAAAGTTTATAATAATGAAGTTAGGGAAACAAACAATAGAAACCATCATTTGTGTAATAAAGTTGTATTTACACACCACAACTCAAGCCACCGATACGAGGCTCAATGTCGCATATAAATCAGAATCTGGTGATATATATTCCTGAGAGCAAATTCAACATAAAATATATTATCCATATAAAAAACCAAAAATATAAAGAAGAATTTACTGATATATAATCCTGTGAATCTGTGTTACAAATTTCTGAACATTTATGCATGAATGCATGTGTAATATCTAGTTAATGTATTATGTATATATAAAAATAAACAAAAAAAAATGTTCAAAAAATATAACAAACAAAAAAATTATTATTACCTTCAAGTAGAATGATATTGAAACAACCAAAAGACTCAAAGCCATTGCAGATGAAGAAACCTGCAATAGGAGATTTTGATTAATCTCTTATTACCCTCCAAACAAATAGTAATGTGAATGCAAAAATTATCGAAAAAGCTCAGACTCACAATAAGTAAAAGCCGGCGACCAGATTTGTCTGCTAACTACAAAGTTAAAATCGTAGCAAGAACCTAAATGACATGTAAATATTGTTCAGATTATGGTCTGATAAATTTGGAGCGTTACAAATTTAGTTTCCTTTCAGTCGAACCTGAACAGCACCAAAAATGAACAATAGCGAACGTCAGAAGAGAAACCAAGTAATATGAAGATTAGAAAAATACCTATGGTGTCAAAATCGAACAGCTAACAACGAATTAATAGAAGGAGGAAACGTCGTAGATCTAACAGAGGTGGAAGGAGAACGCCTTAGAAGTAGCGAAAATCGTAGCAGTGAGAACCCTAACGTGAAAAAGAACGAAAATAACAGAGAGTAAAATAACAAAACGTGCAGTATGTTATAATTTTAATGTTTACTAAAGGGGACCTTAGAGGGCGCTTGTGGAAAAAAAGCGCCCTCTAAAGGGGGTCTAAGAGGGCGCTTATGAAAGCGCTCTCTAAGGCTTTCCAAAAGCGCTTTATAAACTGGAAATGCACATGGACTTATAGAGCGCTTTTTTAAAAGCGCCCTCTAAGGGTAACCTTAGAGGGCGCTTTCTAAAAAGAGCCCTCTAAGGGTAACCTTAGAGGGCGCTTTCTAAAAAGCGCCCTGTATTGTTGTCCCTCTATCTCCTCCTTATTTTTTCGCTTCACCTTAGAGGGCGCTTTATTACAAAAGCGCCCTCTAAAGTGCGCTGTCTATTCCAGTTGTTCGCTCCTTATTTTTTCGCTTCACTTTAGAGTGCACTTTTGTAATAAAGCGCCCTCTAAGGTGCGCTGTCTATTCCAGTTTTTGGCGTAGTGAACCCAGACACATATGCCAGAGCCAGAGTTTGTTTGCATCATCATCAAACTCAACTTATGCAATATTACCTATAACAATGTTCCCCAACAATTTGTAGATATTACATGCATTCCTCATTTTTTTCATCACAGACAATGTACCATTTCCATCCTTCATAATGTCCCTATCTTCATCAGACCTATAGGAGAAACCATTTTACTATAGAGTACTTATGAAAGTCAAGTTCTTCCTCGATTCTAGAATATATGTAACATCGCTCAATGTTCGCATGCCACCATCGTCCATGAAAATTTTACTTTGTCTCATTCTAGTGATAATACATGCTTTATTATCACCAAATAAATAAACCCAAAATTACCTTACCTGGATGTAGTGAGCCATTACTGGTGCAACGTCGTGTGGTAAGAACAACCAGAGTCAAGAATCCATGTATTTGTGCATTTGTCGATGAAACACAATATATATGCTTCACTTACAAAATCATCAATTTGAACCAAATATGCAGAATGGGATGAGCCTCGCTTTCTGTTTGAACAATCACTCATCCTATTCCCATTTTGTTTGCAACTATAACACTCAGTTTTTTTTTCAATTCTTGAATTTAGACCTATTTTTTCCAGAACCTTCATCACCCTTGTTCCGCCCACGATCTTGATCCCCTTTCACATACAAATTATTGCCATGAGATCCTTCCTCTACACTTTCTTCTTTGAGAATGAGAAAAAAATGTAGCAGTAATCACATCAAGACTGATAATGTCTTTTTCGTAGGTAAGAGTAATCACCAATTAGTCATAAGAACCTAGTAATGAGCACACCAAGATAGTTGCCTTATATACATCATCAATCTTTACCACAAGCTTCACACGATTTATGATTATATTGTTGAAGATTTTGACATGTTGTTGCCAATCAGATTCCTCCCGCATCTTCAGGCCGTATAGTTGTTGCTTTGCGAACTATTTGTTCATCCGCGTCTTAGACATATACTGACACTCTAATTTGTCCCAAACCTCCTTTGGCGTCGTGAGATCTAGGATATCATACATCACCTCGTTTGAAACACATAAGTGAATCAATCACACAGTCTTCTCCTTCATCTCTGCCTAATTGGTATCCTCCACGTCGTTCAATTTCGCCTCACGCTGCGACTTCTGTAAACATTGTTGAGTCAACATATCCTTAACCCTCATTTTTCATAATTCAAAATTATTTGACCCGATGAACGTTGTTACTTAGAATTTCACACAATGGTTAATCGTTATTTGATATCAATTGTTAAAACAACAATCAATATATAAGATTAAATAGAAACGAAAAGAAAAAATAATTAACATGATCGATGTTTGTTAACGTAATTCAGTTAATGTGTCTGCCTCTACGACTATTGAGAAACTATTAAGGTTTGTTAGTGTTAAAAGGTTATAAACAACATATTTTAGATTTTAGAGTGCAGTTCTATTTTTCTTCTACTCGGAAATGAGGCATGTGGTGTAATAACAAGTCAAGAACATTATGTGGAATATGCGGGTCCTAACGTTAATTGTGTTCAATGTCGGTATACAAAATCACATGGGAAGAGAGGAAATAGGTATTTTCTATCATGAGTTCAAATTAAGAAGATAAGATCTTCCAAACATTTGTTCCTAGTGCTTGTCTATATCTTCAAAGCTTCATAAAATAGTATTTGTTTTGGGTATGTCGCCTATGCCGATTCCATATATCGTGATCGTGATATTGCTTTCCTTTATTTATTAATTAATGGGTTTTGAATAAAATTTACATTTAAAAAAAATATATATATATTACTCTCGTTAGAGTTAGGTGGTTATTTAGTTATTGTCACTGTGTATAAATTGTATCATGTATTTATTATAATATATATGTTACCATTGAATCAGTTCTAAGTAATTTAATTTTTTTAATTTTCTTAATTTTTTTTTTTTGGATTTAAAATTAATAATAGTTAATTATTAGGAGCATGTTCTAAAACGAAAAAGAAAATATGTAAGTGAAGATTGTTTTTTTAATTCAAAAATATGCGACATTTAGTGTTATAGTAGGTTGTTTAAATTTTAATTTCGAAAATAAACAACGGTTTGTGAAATGTGGAGTAGAACAACGTTTCCTGAAATGTTGTAAACATCTAAAATGTTATTGTATGCAAAATAATATAATGTTTGAAAAGTTTTGTTGTATGCGAAAATGTGCTACATTTAGGAAAAATATTGTTGAAAGTGTATGTTTGATCAAAGTCGCAATCTTGTCAAACAACACCACTTTAGACTACAAATAGAGTTTTCTGAATTCATAAAATACATTAAAAATATATATCATCTTCACAAAAAAAAATAGATTCCATCTTTCTTACATTTGAGTTTTTATCGATTTTGTAGAAATTCGAGTATATACTGAATTATTCTGAGAATTTCAGTATGATAACTCTAAAATATTTGAAAATGTTTGAAATACTATAAGAAAAATAATTTGTTCATGGTAGTATTCTTAATCTATTTTAATTTATAATTTATTTTCTAACAATTTTATAGGAGGTACTTTAACTATAAAAAAATAAAGAAAAAACATGAGAAAATTTGATATTATTTATTTGAGTACAATTTATTGTTTTTTATAAAATAAAATAAAGTTAAAGTGATAGGAAAGTTATAATATTAATATGTAAATTAAAGATTTATTTTAAGAGTCGGTAGTTATCGATATTATAATTTTTTGAATTTCCAAAAATGATTAAGTTTATGCTTTTCAAGTTTTATCACTCATCAAGACTAGTATCGAATAATGTAGGTTTCGCCTACGCGAGGTGCATATTCTATATTAGTAAGGTGCGATGGGATAATTTTAATATCTAATTGTTAAAACAATGGGTCAAACTTAACTAAACAAATTATAATAAGATTATATATGTTTAGAAGTAAAAGTTGGAAATGATCCATGTGATGGATTGAAATAAGGAGTTATTCACCCAACTAAAATATTCGAGAGTTGTATTAGATACAATTGGAAGGAGTTCATACCTAAATAACCTAGTTTTGTGTAATCCGTCTATGCGGACTTAAAACAAAGTGAAATGTGGATCTCGACCCACTAGAAAATCTTCCAACGGGATTTTCTGAATCAAATGGTGAGGGTCATTTGTTTTGAGTAAAATAGTGGGAGCATATTTAATTAAAGGCCTAATTAAATATGTTATTGATACTTATATTTTCATTATATTCATGTAGATTACCATGACAACAAACACCTCTAACAACATTTTTCGATCAATCCTTGATAAGGAAAAATTGTCTGGGACAAATTTTCTGGATTGACACCGAAATCTGAGGATTATCCTCAAACATGATAGAAAGCTATATGTCTTGGAGAAACCTGTTCTTGAAGAGGAATCTCCTAGTCATGAACATAGAGACATATTAGAATCATATTTTCTTCAGAAGTATGCTGAACATAAACGTCATACTCCATCTCACACTTTATGAATCCTTGAAGCTTGAAAAATGAATCAATTTTCATATTCCAAGCTCTAAGAGCTTATTTCAGTCCATACAACACTTTATGTAATATGTACACCATTCCTTCTTAATTTTTTTTCATAAACCCAAGAGGTTGTTGAAGGTGAGAAAAACAAGAAAGGGGGGGTTTGAATTGTTTGGAAAAATAAGCGCTTTTTCAAAATGAAAACCACACAAGGATTTTATACTGGTTCACTTATAACACAAAGCTACTCCAGTCCACCCGGCCGAGGTGATTTCGCCTTCAACAAGGACTTAATCCACTAATCTTGAAAGATTACAAACAACGTCTAAGAGAAAAATCTCTTAGTCCTCTCAAGTATACAGACTACACAGAGTCACTTGAGGAAATCAACAAACAATAGATGAGAGATTTATGTAATCTAGAGTGCTTCTAAGATAAGCTAATATTACAATAGTAAGAACAAAGTGATTCACGTTATAAGCAAAAACTTCGTGAAGATTTTTGAGAGCAAGAGTGTTTTTCTTGAGCGTTGATGTTTCAGTATAATTTTTCCTTGTATGTGTAGTGTACTGAATGTTGATTTGCAGTCCTTTATATAGATCAGTGAGGTAGTAGTTGAAACTGATGAGTAATAAGATGAATTTACGCCATAACATAAATAGCTTCTGCAGGATAACTTTCTCTCCTTGAAGTGACTACTTACCACATATAGTATCTTCTTTATTGAAATTGGAGATTAACGTCTCTCTCTGTATTAGGAAATCCATTTGCAAATCTTTACTTGACTTTAACGTTACTCTTTCATAATTAGCAATTCCATGATCAGAGTCTTCGTGTATTTGAGAATCTTGGAATCTTGCTTCTGATGTTGAGTTCAGATAGTTTCTTCAGACAGCGCTGATAACTTCTGGAATTTAGAGATAGCGTTGTTCAGAGTCAGACCATCTAGAGCTTACTTCTTGTTCAGATGCTTCTGATACTTTGTTGTTATGCTCAGAGTTAGACTTTCTTGAACTTGTTTCCACTTCAGATGCTTCTGATCATTTGATAATTTGTATCTGATCTGGTTTTGTATCTGATGACATCATCAGATTTCTTCCTTCTTTCTTTAGAATCCTGCACACTTAGAAACTTTTCGTTAGGGTGCCATTTTTGGTTTCATCCTTTGTTATCATCAAAATCAAGGAATCTGTTGTAGAACAATTTTTGTTCTTACAATCTCCCCCTTTTTGATGATGACAAAACAAACTTAATTAGCAGATGAAACATGAATAATATCAGATCAGATAGATAAGAGCTCCCCCTGAGATAGTGCTAGGGAGTTCAGAAGTTCTTACCAGAGCTTCCAAGCAATGAGGTTTCTGAAACTTTCTGCAATTTCTTAAGTCCAAGTTAGATAGTTTTATTTTTAAGAAAAAAATATGTTGCAGAGTGTTTAAGGTATTTAGACAATATTTTCATCAGAGCTATTAATGACTTCTCCCCCTTTTTGTCAGAATCAAAAAGACATAGCAAAAATAAATAAATTAAGAGAAAAAACAATGTATTCAGATAAAAGCACAAAGGCAACAAGAACATGAAAACATCAGAAAGCAAAAGACAAAACAACAGGCAAACAAAAATCCTAAGTGTCTAGGGGTTCGGAGGCGGAGGCATTCTCTGAAGCAACATAGCAAGCATGTTCTGGATGTTGTCGTTGACAGTATCTTGCTTGTCCATTCTGGCCCGGAGTTCATTCTGATCTTGCTTAAGTTCTTTCAGCGTCTGGAGAACCATAGGGATGACAGAAGAGGACTCCCCCAGAGTCAGAGCCTGCTGTGCTTCAGCAGCGGCCTGTGCTTCAGCTTCTGCAGCAGCAGCAACATCTGTCAGAGCCTTAGCTTCAGCTTCCTTTTCCCTTAGGATTTCAGCTTGACGAGCTTTTTCTTCTTCCAGCCTTCTGGCTTCTTCAGCTTCTCGCGCAAGTCTCTCTTCCTCTAGCCTCCTGGCTTCTTCAGCAGCTTCTCTGGCAAGTCTTTCCTGGAGTCTTGCCTCAGCATCTCTGATGTAGCCATTTCTGACTTGTTCAGAGATGTTCTTCAGTCTAAAAGCCTCAGAGGTCATCCAGCCAATGACTCCGTTCCAGTGTGTCCTTACAGAGTCAGGATCATCACTGACTTCAGAGTTAGTGGTCAGAGACTTGACCTTTTGTACTGAAGCCTCTGCTACCAGCATGATGGCTTCCTCAAGGGTAGGTACAGAAAGGTTTGGTTCAGAGGTTTGGGGTGAAGATGTTGGAGGGCTGAGATTTAATGTGAGAGGTTCAGATTCTGCTTCAGGTTCAGATCTTTGGGGTGAAGCGTAAAGAGGGTTTAAGTCTAAAGGTTCAGTTTCAGTTTCTGATTCAGGTGCAGCAGAGGTGTTTGGTGGGTTGATATCAGAGGTGGGAAGGTCAGAGGGTTGGTCTTCAGAAGGTTGGTTTTCAGAAGGGATGGTGGTTGTTTGTTGTGGTGGTGAAGTTATTTCAGGTTCTGTTGGTTGTTGTGAAGCGAGGTTTTGAGCATAAATTTGGGCTAAGGTTGGAGAGTCAGGGTCAGAGTAATCTTGGTCAGAGGAGATAGAAAGGTATGGGGGTGATTCTGGTTCTGAGGATGATGAAGAGGAAGTGCGTTGGTTCATTTGTTCAGGTTCAGAAGGAGGTATGAATGTACGGGCGATATTTAGAATTGGTGAAGATTGTGAAGTTCTGGTGGTTGAAGGTGGGATATCAGAGGTTGTAAAAATAGGTGGTGTTGGGAGAGGATTAGAGGAAGGGGTAGAGGAAACCATCAGAGGGTCAGAGGAAATAGGAGGAACAGGCGTACCAGTAGAAATTTTCAGAGGAGCTGGAGATCTGCTTCCAGAAGATTCTCCAATTCTTGCCTTCTTTGCCTGAGATGCTATCTTCTTCTCAGAGAGACCTCTCTTGTACCTGACGAAGTCTTCTTCTGAATCTAGACAATTGTCGAGGTTGAAGTCAGATATGTCAACACCTTCATCCAGCAGACGCTGAAGATAGATAGCAACCGCATCTCTGGGTTCATCCTTGAAGAACCTTGCAAGACCATGAGGCAGCTTCCTCTGATCTTTCAAGGCATCCCAGGAGGTGTCCATAGTGGGTCTGACTTGAATCTTCTTTATTATTCCCATACTCTTGAGATTTCTGGCGTTCAGAGGCTTCCCAGTATCTATTGCCAGATCATCCATCAACTTGGTCTTTTCCAGATGATCTACCAGTCCATTCTCAATGAAGACATCAGATATGAGCCTTCCCAGAGGGATGTAGGATCTGGGCTTCATGTTGTTTCTGGTTTCCCTTACAGAATCTCTGAGATATCTGAAGAGAAGTGCAGGAAGGCAGATCTTCACACCCTTCTGAATGCAATACAGAATGCACTTCTGATCTGCATTGATGTAATCAGAGGAGTTGGATGATGGGCGGTGGTGAATAGTTCCC
Organism: Lathyrus oleraceus; assembly: GCF_024323335.1. Lineage (NCBI taxonomy): Eukaryota > Viridiplantae > Streptophyta > Magnoliopsida > Fabales > Fabaceae > Lathyrus > Lathyrus oleraceus. Next base: position 233,024,769 of record NC_066581.1, read on the forward strand.
AGAATGATCTTCAGCCACACTCTGAGGTTCTGATGCAGCTCTTTGTTCTTTGAAGGATTTCCTTCAGTGTTGGGTTTGAAGATGGTTGGATTGATTACATCAGTAATGCGCTTTGACCTAGGAGGGATGTTGTAAATCCTTTTTCCTCCATCTCTCTCCATGTTCAGTAAAGAGGCAATTGACTCTTCAGTGATTACTATCTTTACCCCCAAAACATGGGAGACGATGAAATGATCATCAGCATCTGCAAATCTCCAGAACTCCTTGATGAGAAGTGGGTAAACAGGGCCATAGAGCCTTTGGAAGTAGTTTCCCCAACCTTGTTTACGAAGTTCTTCAGTAAGATCAACGCCATTTCTCTTCAAGTTGTCGAAATCTACTAGTGTTTCACACAACACGTCCAGTCCTTCAAAAGGGGTTGCTAGGTTTATATGGGGTTCACGGTCAAGAACATGGGGTTCCTTGTAAACAGGGGTGATAGAGACGCCTGTAACCGTTGGAGTTGGAATGCTTGAAGTTTGAGCAGTTGAGCTTGATTCCATTTGTTGAGAAAAGTTAAACACTTCTTGTTGTTGAGCGTCCATGGTGAAGAAGAAGATGAAGATTGAGAGTTTGCAGAGAATGCTTCAGAGAGGTTTAGGGTTTTAGAGTGAGTGAGAGTGATAAGTGTGTGAAATGTGAGAAAAGTGTTTAAATACTCTAAGTAAAAACACATGCAAAACGACACATCAAATTGTGTTAGTACAAAGCTCAAGATTGCACGCTTGGGGGAAAAATGATTACAGCTAATTAATGAATGTCTAATCCCAACAGTACGCACACTGCTCAAGGAGATTTCAAACGTCTGTCCTTTGAATTTCTTTTGACAGCTGTCTAGAAGTTCTAGGGTTAGACGCTTAGTGCTCCACGTGTTGATGTATCTGATCTTCAGGAATACCAAAAGATTGATTCCTGGAGATTTCTAACTCAGATATCTTCTTAACTGGTAGAAGTATCAGAGTCAGAGGCAGAAGTACATTTGTTTTTATATCAGAGTCTCATTTTACATTTTCAGAGCCACACTTCATTCAGGGCAATTTTTAATGTTCAGATTTTCTAAGATGAAAAGAAATCTATCTTCAGCTAGAGGCTTAGTGAAGATATCTGCCCATTGATGTTCTGTATCAATGAACTTCAATGTTACTATCCCTTTCTGAACATAGTCTCTGATAAAATAATGTTTTATTTCAATGTGTTTGGTGTCGCATTACGCGAAAAACCGGCGGGAAACGAAGAAACAACAGAGCCGCCACCGTGCGTTATTTATCCCAAAAGAGGGAAAGGAAACACTCGAAGTAAACCTAGGAAAGAACATGGTCTCGCGACCAAAGAGAATGGGATCGGGAGTCGATTATGCGAAGGGAAGGTATTAGCACCCCTACGCATCCGTCGTACTCGACGGGATCCACGCACAAAAGGAAGGAAAATGGTTGCTAAAACGCTGCTCACACACACACACACACTGGCTGAAAGAGACACAAGAAAACAGACAAGACTGAAACTGACTCGGCAGGATGTCGCATCCTGGGCCTACTTAGTCTATCAGGCATAGACATCAGAGTCGAAGTAGTTCGGACAGGGGAAACGACACATGCTCGCTAGGATATCGCATCCTATGCATACGTATCTCCTTGGACGAAGGAGAATCAGAGCATTCGTAGCTCGGCTGACACGCACACAAACAAACACAGGCAAAGGCAAACGTGGAGCCTGAATGCCAATCACTGGACTTACATCAGCATCCGAACCAAAACACACGCAAGAAGGCAAACATGGAGCCTGAATGCCAATCACTGGGCTTACATCAGCATCCGAACCAAAACACACGCAAGGGTGGTTAAGACACAAAGGGTTGAAAAAGAAAAAAAGGCGGAAAAAGAAAAAAGGCGCCCGGAGAGATCAGCTCATCTCCTGCCTACGTACCTCATCTGGTATGAGGATCAGGGCGACGTAGTTCCCCTACACAGGGAAAAGGACTAGCCTAACCAGATAACAGAGGGAGACACAACACTAGGGAGACTACGACTCGAGCCTAGATGTTGTCATGCAAAGTCGTCCCTAAGTTAAGGTTTCTAGCTAACTTGCACAGAAGCAAGCCTATCCTAAACATGACTTGCACAGGAAGCAAGCCACACCTAACCTAACTTGCACAGGAAGCAAGGGTCTCGATTGCAACTAGGGCAAGAGAAAGGGGAGGTCTCAATCGCAACGAGGGCGAGAGAAGAGAATTAGTGTTAGTTGTTAGTCAAACTCGACGAGACATCGCATCTCGTGCCTACGTATCTCATCTGGACATGAGAATCAGAGTTGCCGTAGTTCGGCTAAACTATTACTGTTGGTTTGTGTTTTTTAAGTGGACAACGTCACTGCACAATCTACCTGATGCTCGACCTTTGGAGACTTACTCACCTGTAGTAGAAGGAGTTAACGTATCCTTAAGAGGGGATGATGTTTGTTTGTGTTTTTAAGAAAGCTCAAGCAAGAAAGGAAGTCCTATACGAAGGAACCGTGCTACCTTAATTGACATGCAAACGAGACTACACAGAGTCTAGCAAACCTAAGGGATACAATCACACCACACAAACATGTACATCATAAAATAAACACACCAACAAGGGGGCTCAAACATGGGTTAGGTTTTAGTCGAGGGGTCACATCAACCTCAACAAACAAACCTCTGGAATGGGGTGAATGGTGCTCTTAACCTTGCCATTGAGGGGCTAAGGTGAAGCAGATGAAAGGAGATGAGGGGTGTGCCTCATTGCTCTTATCCCTGGCCAGGGAGAGCATTTGACAAGAATGTGTGGGTTCAGAAAGTGGGAACCCTTCTACACATTTGATGCTGACTCAACTGTACAATTGTACAAGATCTTGGGTTTGTATCTGCAATGCATCAACACAGTGGTGTGAGCAAAGCAGAAGACACACAGAATAGCAGGAGATAGGTTGCATATCCCTTGATTCTGCCAATTGCCTCTTCACTTAGGAGGTCTTTGACTATGTACAAGGACAAATTAAACATACACAAACATTGCCTCTTAAGGAGGACTTCAGACAGTTGCCTGGCCAAGTAACAGGCCAGGTCTTCCAGACTACATGAAGATTAAGGGATATACCTCAATGCAAATTGCTTATACAAGCAAAGCAAAGCAAAAAGTTCACAAGGAACTAAGCAACTAAAAGCACCTGAAATAGTCAAGCAGATGTTAGTATGCAACTCAAATCAAAGCAAAAGGAAACAGACATTAACAGTTAGTCAGAAGCAAATGAATGTGTAAGGCACAAGGCTCAAGGCTTGTGAGCCAAGCCACCTACAAAACAAACAAGTTAAACAATGATATTCAAGCAAGCTCAATCAAAAGAATTGGTCTCATTGGTCATTTGTTGGTCAACCTGAAAACACAAGCTCAAAAGTGAGTAACAGGACCACTAGGGCAAGCCTAGGGTCAAAAGAGAATGAAAAAGTCAAAACAGCAAAGGGCAAGCATTCAAAATCATGTTTAATCAATCAAGAAACAATCCCAATTGGGTTCATGTTCATATCATGCATCATCATCATTTCATAAGCAAAAGAAGTCAAAGCATGGCAAATGAGAGCTCATAGGAGTCAACAGAAAGACTTGCATCAAAAGTCAACTCAAACATTTCCAAAAATCACCAAATAAATCATGATCAATCCTAACACATATCATGGTAAGCATGTCAAATTTCATCTCATTTGGACAAGTGGAAGGCAGTCAATGAAAATCAGAAAGTCAAAGCAATTTTGAACATGCTCAAAGAAGTCAACCAAACATGCATCAACTTAGGAAAATCATAAATCAGAGATGGTGTATGATAAATGAATGGGACTAAAACCATGGCAAAGATGAGGATGTCTAGTTATCTCATGTAAAATTTCATGCCCATCTAATAAAGTATGAGAATTTCACAAATGAAATGGCAACATGCATCACATAAAGTCAACATTTTGGTCAAACAGGGGAGAAAATCTCAAACAAACGGAAAATGGCACAAATAATTCCAAGAAAAGTCATGTGCAAACTAGACATACAAAGGTAGGTTCATGCAAAAAATCACTTCATTTGGAGGTCAAGAAGCATGGATACAAAAATCAGCAAGTTGCACATCAATGGTGTGACACAAATTGTCACACCCTACTTCAAAAATTCACAACTCTCAAACCACATAAGATAAATTCATGATATTTACATCAAAATAAACATGAGTGAGTCTAGTTTGAGCACAAAAAATTTCAAGTCCAAAAGATAAATCATGACCATTTCACAAAGGTTTTGGTAGAATGTACAAAATATGCATACATGTCACTAATCCTAATGCCAAACAAAAACCAATGATCACAAAATTCTGGAAAAATTATGATAAAAAAGTGGAAATCATGATGAAGATGATGCAAAAATTCCCATGAGATTTGGAATTAAAATGAAATAATTATGAATTTTGCAAGTTTGATGATCAAATAAAATGAAAATGAGAAAATAAAATGAATTAATATTGAATTTAAATGGACCGGATGGCAAAGCTATAATTATGGACTTCATTTAATAAAACGGTGCCGTTTTGGGGCACGGATTGGAATGTTTTCATTGGTTGGCATGGGGAACAGTAACATGCATACGTGATTGGGGCAAAATCTGGGCATGGCTTGAAGAATTCTAGGGTTTTCTAACACACAGCAACAACATTCATCACCTTCAAATCGTGTTCAACAAATTTTCCCAGAAATCTCAATTGAATACACTAAACGACTCAACAAACAACCAATAACATGAATCCAGCATTGATTTTCATTAAAACACAGTATACATCATGAATCGAGCAAGGATCAAAAACAACATCAAACTTCATTTCAGCATAACTCCATAAATATCCAACCATTTCATGCTATTCAAAGCTCAAAATACTCAGGAACAAAAGATCTACACAATACATATCATGGATTTGAGAAATAGAGAGATCGAGTTCTTACTTATTTTTGAAGAAAGTTGGGATTCAGTTGCTATTTGGCTAGTATGAGCTCGAAAAGATGAAGATTTAGCCTCTACAAGGTGAATGGTGAAGTTACTTTGGCTCCATGAAGCTTGGAACAGTTCAAACCCAACTCTGCCATGGATGATGCTTTGAAGAAAACAGTCGGGCAGGAGGCTTTCCAGTTGTGGAATGATGGTGGGAAATGGGCTCTCAATGTTGTTTGGATGGTGAATCAACAAAGCTTGCTCGTGGTCTTTTGAGTTTCTTGACAGATTTTGGAAATGGCAAGGAAATGAAATTGAGAGAGTGAATGAATTTCTGAGTTGGTGTGGCTGCTACTAGGGTTGGAAATGACAGAAAAATAGTTTATATTCATCTGTTTAGGCTTGGATTAGTAAGTGCTAATCAAAATTATCTCAAATGAACCAATTTGCCACTTTGCTAAATTTCAACCAAGTGCACCAGGAGGGTGTGATTCTGCACGAAATGGGCCTTTGGCAAGTCAGAAATATCATCTTAAACCATTCCTAATTGGCCATTTGGATGGAAAATGTTTAAATCAAAAATCCAATTTTGCACCCCACTTGAAATTTAAACATGCTAGGTTCAAAAGTGCCATTTTGATTGGCAATGTTTTGGCACATGATGAATACATTTTGGAAAGAGGAGGTTAAATGTGGTTTGTTGGAAAAAACCTCACCAATTTTGGCCAAATGGTTTGAGAGATATGGCCTTTTGAAGTTCAAGAATTTGTGAAAATGATTTGATCATATCTTGACAACCATGCATGGGAATTGAGAGTTCTTGGACTTTTTGGAAATGGGAGAACAAGATCTTCAACTTTCATGTTGGGCAAAAATTCATTTGAAGCTTGTATCATGATGTAAGTTTGGGATCAAGAAGTTTCCATTTTTGGCAGTTAAAATTACAGGTCCAGTTTCTATTTTTGGAAATTTTCTGATTGGCTTCAAATTCTTCAATGATGTTGTTTGCCATGATATATGAGGCCTATTGGGACATGAATAAGCTCTCTCAAACCAAATCCATCCACCAAAACCATAAAATCAGTCACAGTTGACCAAGTTTGACTTTCTAGGATTTCTGACTGATTGTGCCTTGACTGATGACCTCTGAGCCTCCAATCTTTGCCCTAATCACTTCAAATGGATCCCCAAGTCATGTGAACATGTTGGACCAACCCTAGGGCCTTGGCTCCTTGAGAAACACACTTGCTTGCTTGGTTGACTGATCTCCTGATCAGTTTGACCTAATTTCTTGATTGGCTTGCACTTGAGGCAAATGGATCAATGCAATGCTATGCAGTGGACCATGATATGCTATGACCTAATATGAGAATGTATGTACAATGATAGGTGCAAATTTGAGGTGCTACAGCTGCCCCTATTCAATCAACTGGGAACCCGAATGGATGATAGCAGCGGCTGTCAGACTTTCAGGGTAAACAGGGATTGAATACTAAGAACCGTAGAAATTTGCACCAACTGGATATAATACAAGAATGCCTGTCAGGATCGGCAAAGAAAACAGTCTTGAAAGAAAAACCCGTCTGGAACGGAAAAAGAAATCGGCCTGAATACCGAAACAGAAACGTCGACCTGGATACCAAAATAAATGGTAACACAGGGATAACCACGGCCTGAGCGCCGCTCGTCAGTCTGAATACTGAGCATCGGTATATGAGAGATTTGATGTCGATCTGAAACATCGGAAATTGGCCTGATCGCCACCTCGGTCTGAATACCGGAAAATTGGCCTGAGTGCCATAAGTACATCGACCTGATCGTCGGAAACTTCTTCAGCCTGAATACCGGAAAAACATAAGTACATCGACCTGATCGTCGGAAACTTCTTCGGTCTGAATACCGGAAAAAACATAAGTACATCGACCTGATCGTCGGAAACTTCTTCGGTCTGAATACCGGAAAAAACATAAGTACATCGACCTGATCGTCGGAAACTTCTTCGGTCTGAATACCGGAAAAAACATAAGTACATCGACCTGATCGTCGGAAACTTCTTCGGTCTGAATACCGGAAAAAAACATAAGTACATCGACCTGATCGTCGGAAACTTCTTCGGCCTGAATACCGGAAAAACATAAGTACATCGACCTGATCGTCGGAAACTTCTTCAGCCTGAATACCGGAAAAACATAAGTACATCGACCTGATCGTCGGAAACTTCTTCGGCCTGAATACCGGAAAAAAACATAAGTACATCGACCTGATCGTCGGAAACTTCTTCGGTCTGAATACCGGAAAAAACATAAGTACATCGACCTGATCGTCGGAAACTTCTTCGGTCTGAATACCGGAAAAATTGGCCTGAGTGCCAAAGCGTGAATTGGTTTGTGTTCCAAAACACTCAATATCCTGAAGAGGGCTAGAAAAGCAGTCTTGTTAAAGGATGGACATTCAATTCCACAAGGAATACGAATCTCACTCTGCTGGAGATAACAATCGAAAGATTGACCAAAAGGAGCATGAGACATTTTATCTACAGCCATCAAAACGTAGATAATACACTCGCATGGAAGATTATCCATAACCGGGTTGTAGGTTGTTAAATGGATAAACGACCGAAAAGAAAGGCATCAGGGTACCAGGACTAGGTATGCAAAAGATGACTAATCAAAAGAGGATAAAGTTGCTTACTCGGAGCAAGTATCCAAAAAGAAGGGGAAGACCCAATGGGGACAATACTGCTTGATCAAGGCAAGTATCCAGAGGGGAAAGAATATCAATATCACAAACCGGATACTGATAACTGCAAAGAGGGGATTACATCTACCGGTTAGTAGGCAGAAAACCACGGAAAAGTAACCAGTCATCGATAGGATGAGCACAAAGGGTTAACTCCGACGAGGGGATGAAAGTGGGATTTTACAACTACCAGCTAGTAGGTAGAAAACCACCAAGATAGGACTTACAACTACTGATTCGTAGGTAGAAGCCAACAAATTCCGCTGAGGATAAGATGAATGAGTGTCGATTAGTGAGCGACTATTCATTTATGCCCTAGGGAAGCACGGGAGACAGCCAACAGGAAGCCAATTTAGGATCGATCCAAAAAGGCAGACTGAAACAAGACTCATCCTAATGAGGAAAGAACTCAATAGGGACAACCCATCCCGTTAGGGAGGGAACGGAAACAACCGTCAACCACGAGGACATAACTCAGTGGGGAGCGCAGAAGGAAATGGTAGACATTTTCTGCTTAACGGGTAGACTCTACATGGAGAGATCAGACACACCCACTTCTGCTAAGGGAATGGACCCAAGCTTGCAAAATAATGCCAACTTCGGGGAGTAAACACTACTGGGGATACTCACTCAACTAAGGAGTCACTTGTTGGGAAAACACCAACCTCTCAACCATGCTGATGAACCCAATTCTAAAGCCGATCCAATGGCGCGATGCTAAACTCTTTCCAACAATCCAAACTCGGCTGGTCACCACGGCCTAGGGCTAATGGACATGTTTGCAATGTTGATGCATGAGTTTTTGTTTTTTTTGTTTTACATAATGCCCCATGATCATGATCATGGGAATGCTATGCACTGATGATGCAATATGCTATGCTTATCTAAATGATGAATGCATAAACACACGTCTCCTCCAGAGACAACACCGGGGAACTCCAGGAACAGTGCTGAGGATCTTATAACCACGTCAACTTCCACCCTGCCGGGGAAAGACAAACCTTGCTTGGGAGTAACCAGACGACTTGCTAGGGATAATCAGGCGACTTCACTGGGGAGAGCCAACCAATCCATAAGTAGGATCAACTCTGCTTTGGGAATAAATACTACTCCGCTGGGGAAGACTTAACCAATCCACAGCTAGGAGAATGGCTTCGTTCTGGGAGATAAACTGCTGGGGAAATGCTCACAGGTGACGACCTGCACATCGGAATAACAAATGCCCCAGGGGGTACTTGGACAAGATACGCTCAAGTGTCCTCAACATTCAAAATGATTTTCAAATGTTTTAATCTTTTGCACGTTATTGTTTAGCCTTCATGTTTTTATATGCAATGTTTATCAAAGATTCGGACGTTTTTGCAAACAAAACAGTAAAAGTAAAAACAGGAGAGCAATTTATCTGAATAACGACTTTTATTGATTGAAAATGTGCCTGAAAAGGCAAATACATTGGGAAGCAATTCCTAGGAAGAGGTAATTGCGCACAAAAGGAAAATAAACTATCCTAATGGCAATGTGAACACGGCATCCACTGTTTCCCAACTCTGTTATAACTCATAGATCATCAATTTCCTCCCAACTCCTTGCTTTCTGAGAAGACTGACTGGACTGATCACATCTTTCGAGATGGTAGTTGACGAAGCGCGATGAAGTACAGATAACTCAGACTGTAGTCTTCGCTTTAATCCCTCTTTTGGCTGGATCGCCCTTTCGGGTTTTCAATCCACCGGGATACCCATTTTTGCCTAAGCCGCCCTTGCGGGTTTTCGACTTACCGGGTGTACAATTTTTTCATTTTTATCCCTAACTTTTGCCCGAACCTTTTCTTTCTGTTTTTTTGGTTCGCCGGGATGCCCATTTTTGCCTGGACTCTTTTATTCTTTTTTTGTCCAGCGGGTCAATTTATGCGAAGTATTTTTTGACTACATCTGAGTTAACAGGGGAAGGAAAGTCTTCACCATCCATAGTTGTAAGCATCAAGGCTCCACCGGAGAAGACCTTCTTCACAACATATGGACCTTCGTAATTAGGAGTCCACTTGCCCCTGTTATCTGTACCGGGAGGAAGGATCCTCTTCAAAACTAGATCACCAGTTGAAATGTCCGAGGACGCACTTTCTGATCAAAGGCTCGCTTCATCCTTCTCTGATATAACTGCCCATGGCACACAGCTGCCAACCGTCTTTCTTCGATAAGGCTTAACTCATTAAAACTTGTACGAATCCACTCGGCTTCGTCCAGCTTGACATCCAATAATACCCTCAGAGAAGGGATCTCCACTTCAATAGGCAGGACTGCTTCCATACCATACACAAGGGAGTAGGGGGTTGCCCCGGTTGACGTACGTACTGAGGTACGGTACCCATGCAAAGCGAAAGGCAGCATCTCATGCCAATCCTTGTACGTAACGACCATCTTCTGCACAATTTTCTTGATATTCTTGTTAGCTGCCTCTACAGCACCATTCATCTTTGGTCTGTAAGGAGAAGAATTGTGATGTTCGATCTTGAAATCTTTGCAAAGCTCTTTCATCATCTTGTTGTTGAGATTCAAACCATTATCAGTGATGATTCTCTCAGGGACTCCGTATCGACAGATGATTTCTTTCTTGATGAACCGGGCAACCACTTGTTTGGTAACACTAGCGAAAGAAGCTGCTTCTACCCATTTGGTGAAGTAATCAATCGCAACCAAGATGAAGCGATGTCCATTCGAGGCAGTAGGCTCAATCTTCCCAATCATGTCAATGGCCCCACATGGCGAACGGCCAAGGCGAGTTCATGACATTCAACGGGCTTGGTGGTACATGCACCTTATCAGCATAGATTTGACACTTATGGCACTTCCGAGCATACTTGAAGCAATCGGATTCCATAGTCATCCAGTAGTATCCGGCTCTCAACAGTTTCTTCGACATTGCATGACCACCAGCATGGGTACCAAACGAACCCTCGTGCACTTCTTGCATCAACATGTCTGCTTCGTGTCTATCCACGCATCTGAGCAAGACCATGTCAAAGTTCCGCTTATACAACACATCATCCTGATTCAAGTAAAAGCTTCCAGCTAGCCTTCTCAGGGTCTTCTTATCATTCTTCGACGCACCCTCAGGATATTCTTGAGTCTTGAGGAAGTTCTTGATGTCATAATACCACGGTTTCTCGTCAATAGCAACAACAGACTCGGCTGCAAACACATACGCAGGCCTCTCGAGTCGATTTACCGCAACATGTGGCATATGATATCCACCAATGAACCTTTATCATAGAGGATAAAGTAGCCAATGCATCAGCCATCTGATTCTCGTCCCTGGGGACATGATACAACTTCACCTTCTTGAAGAACGTCAGTATTCTTCTGGTGTAATCTCTATATGGAATCAAATGCGGCTGGTTCGTATTCCAATCTCCATTGACCTGATTGATCACTAGAGCTGAATCTCCAAATATGTCAAGTGTTTTGATCCTCAGATCAATGGCTTCTTCTATCCCCATGATACAAGCCTCGTACTCAGCTTCATTGTTGGTGACATCAAAAGTCAATCTGGCAGAGAAAGGTATATGAACACCTTTGGATTGATCAACACTGCCCCAACACCATTACCATTCATATTCACAGCCCCATCAAACATCAGTGTCCACTTGTCATCAGGATCCGGTCCACATCTTCTCATCGTCAGTGTATGCGGAGATTTTTCTGTAGTATGCCTGCACATGGGTGCGAGGGCAGGAGGTACCGTTGTATTTGTCAAATGACGGTGCCTTGAATTTGTGCGGGATTCTCAGACCTTCAACTAATCCCATGTTTGTAACATCAAAACCGAGGGAGTTTTGACATTCCATTGCCCGGATCTTCTCAGCAAGGGCCTCAACTTTACGATCTCTCGCATCATTTCTGCCCAAAATGTCTTCGTCTTCACTGAGTAAGGTAAACATATCCTCTTGTCTGTCAACAATCGGAATTCTGTTACGGGTCGGAGCATGGATGACTCTGGCATTAGCAGCATCTGGAGCAATTGGCTGACCGTTAACTCGAATACCCCTCAACTCTTCTCCTTCAGCATAGTTGTTGACGGGAATAGCAGCAGCAGGAGTGTCATGAACTGGATTTCCTTCTGGCAAAGCCTGGTTAGGCGGTGGAATTACAGCTTCTTGCCTCTGAACTAGAGCTCGGAGTTCTTCTTGTCCTTGCGCAACCCCTTGCATCATGTGAATGAACTGGGCCATGTTAGCCCTCATCTCAGCTAACTCAGCTTGTACTTGATCCATGTTGCGTTGATGGTTGAGTCGCGTTGAGTAGCGGTGCGGTCTTTGATCAGCTATCCTGCCTGGACACAGGAATCAAAGTGAGAAGACGGCACAAGAACACCTGTTATGCAAATGAGATGAGTATGATGTTAAATGATGTGTAGATTGATGCTATACATGATATGCTCATTTCTCAGGCATTCAAAGAGCCTAACCCATCCTCAAAAGATGGCAACCTGCAGCAACAAGAGAACAATACAGGATACAAGGAAAATGAGAACAACAGGGAAATACTGACAACCTTATCTATGAATAAGATCAATACAACCAAGTCAACAAATATTCGATAAACAGAGTACAAAGAAAAGAATCCCACCCAACAAGCCTGGAGGTGATTCTCAACAATAAAGATCCAAAGACGGAGTACAAACAAATGAATCCCTTCCAACAAGCCTGGAGGTGATTCTCAACAAATACATCAAAGATAACATCTAAGACAGACGGTCTTCCGGAATGAGTGTCTTCAGGTAATGGCACTGGTCTATCAACAGTGTGCATTCTGAACATTCTGGTAGAGGGGTAATCTTCTCTTTCAACTGTCTTCTAAGCTCTAAGACTTCTCCTCCAAGATAGTCCTCTGATTTTTGTCTCAACTCCATCTCTTTCTTCAACTGAGTGTCTTTGTCTCTGAGTTGCTTCTCCAAGTCTCTGATCTTCTTTTGATAGTTGGTTTCTGCTCTCTGTAGTCTCAAACACTCCCTGTGCTCTGCATCCAACATGGATTCCATCTCCTCATATGATCTCTTCTTACCCCTTGCTCTGCTAGCATCTTCTCCTTGCACTTCCCTGAGTTGATGGGCCAAGTGCAAACTATCAGCTTTAGCTTTGTACAACTCCATCTGAGTGTCCTGCTCCTTCTCCCTCAAACGACGACTTTCCATCAGAGCTTGCTTATAGTGCTCAACAGGCACACTATCAGCAAGAATCAAGGGTGGTTGCTCTTGCAACGGCTCCATCCTATCGTAGGGTAGCAACAAAGTTTCCACTCTCTTCTTTACCCAATCAGTGTAATCGGGCATTGCAATGGCAAACTTCTTCCCTAAGACAGATCCATCTCTAACACCAATAGACTTCCAAGCTCTTCCTATCTGCTCCAATCTAACAGGGTCATCCTTCTTCTCAAAATACACACTCTCAGCTATCTCAGCTTCAAGTGGTCTTCTACTCATAACAAACCCTAACTGGCGAAGAGAAAGAACTGGATTATAATTTATACAACCCTTGGTCCCCACGAGTGGCACATTCCGGAATTCTCCACAGCTCATAATAACATTCCGTACGTCCATCCGGTAAGATTGCCATCTGATGTCGTAGGAGGTGAGCGACATGACCCTTTGAGTCCACTTAAGAGTGCTCTGGGTATCCACAAAGGGTCCACTAGCTGGCAGAAGGGACATGAACCATCTGAGCAGAAGAGGCAGACAGCATCTAATAGCTCCACCCTTACCATGCCTACTGTGGATGGCATAGTAAGTGTCAGCTAACAGAGTGGGGACTGGATTCCCTCCAATGAAGACACTGATGGCAGCATGGTCAACGAAATTGGGCATGCTTGGGAATAGGACGATCCCATAGATCATAACAGCAAGCTGGGTGTAAAAAGCTTCCCAATTCCCCTTCTCTGCTTCATTTCTAGCAACTCTCAAAAGAAACTTCAACGGCAGACCCACAACTCCCCCACTGGGCTTCCAATTATCACAAACTTCCTTAACACTCAACCGGAAAGCTCTGGCAACAACTTTAAAGTCAACCTCCTTTGGGACGTCCAAAAAGGGCATCTGATGCTGAATCGGGATGTTCATCAGAATAGAATACTCCTCGAGAGTAGGTGCTAACTGATAGTCTTGGAATGTGAAACATCTCAGCTCTGGATCGTAGAACTGAAGAAGAGTCTGCAACGGCACTGGGTCAACTACCATCCTTAACAGAGTCAACAGATCCCCATACTGGTCAATGAACCTCCTCTGATGATCACCGGTCACAAAACTGCTCAACTCAATCAGAGACGTCAAAGGCTCACGGTGAAAAACGTAGAAACAAGTCTTCCGCTTCGGCTCTGGGACTGCTGCCATCTCTATCGACGAATCAAACTCTGGAATGTACCTGAGAAATGATATGCATGCAGGGATTAGTTTTTTCTTTTCTTTTTTTTCTTTTTTTTATTTTTTCTTTTTCTCTTTCGCGTTTCTTTTGAAAAATAAATATGCTATGATGTAAATGATGCAGACTGGACTGGCTGGCGGTGCATCTCTGATCACAAAGTCGAAGCTTCGGTCTAAACTCAGAACCCAAATCCAACTTGAAAACCCAAGGTCAACTGAGACACTGTCGTCTGAACCCAAAGTCACCAACAGAACCACAAGTCACCAACGGTACCTGTAATAAAGATCAAACCCTTCCCCACTCACGGGTGTCGTCTAGGCCAGGGTAAGGTCAAGAGAAACGCAGGATAAACAACCCTTTCAAGAATATCATCCTGTGCACACCCGATGTATGCACCGATAATACCCCATCAGAGTCTGAACTGCTCGTGATATCAATGTTCCGCTAAGTGGCGTACACCACCCGCTTCCCATGAATCACTCTATTCCTAGGTTTCCTAGATTTCGCTCATGGTCTGGGTATTGGACCTTTTACCTCAACTGACTCCCACCCCACAAAGAAAAACAGACAACCAGCCAGGCAGAATGAATAATGAATATGAATGCAAACATAATTACAAACATAAATGCAAACAATAGACAATGAATGCAAACAGTAAATAATGAATGCAATAAATAAACACAGCACAAAGCAACCAAAACCCTAACCTAGAGAGCGCTAGGAGAGACTCGCTCAGGGAAGATGGACCAGCATAGGTCAACTTCTCTAGGATCCCCAGCAGAGTCGCCAGCTGTCGCATTACGCGAAAAACCGGCGGGAAACGAAGAAACAACAGAGCCGCCACCATGCGTTATTTATCCCAAAAGAGGGAAAGGAAACGCTCGAAGTAAACCTAGGAAAGAACATGGTCTCGCGACCAAAGAGAATGGGATCGGGAGTCGGTTATGCGAAGGGAAGGTATTAGCACCCCTACGCATCCGTCGTACTCGACGGGATCCACGCACAAAAGGAAGGAAAATGGTTGCTAAAACGCTGCTCACACACACACACACTGGCTGAAAGAGACACAAGAAAACAGACAAGACTGAAACTGACTCGGCAGGATGTCGCATCCTGGGCCTACTTAGTCTATCAGGCATAGACATCAAAGTCGAAGTAGTTCGGACAGGGGAAACGACACATGCTCGCTAGGATATCGCATCCTATGCATACGTATCTCCTTGGACGAAGGAGAATCAGAGCATTCGTAGCTCGGCTGACACGCACACAAACAAACCCAGGCAAAGGCAAACGTGGAGCCTGAATGCCAATCACTGGACTTACATCAGCATCCGAACCAAAACACACGCAAGAAGGCAAACATGGAGCCTGAATGCCAATCACTGGGCTTACATCAGCATCCGAACCAAAACACACGCAAGGGTGGTTAAGACACAAAGGGTTGAAAAAGAAAAAAAGGCGGAAAAAGAAAAAAGGCGCCCGGAGAGATCAGCTCATCTCCTGCCTACGTACCTCATCTGGTATGAGGATCAGGGCGACGTAGTTCCCCTACACAGGGAAAAGGACTAGCCTAACCAGATAACAGAGGGAGACACAACACTAGGGAGACTACGACTCGAGCCTAGATGTTGTCATGCAAAGTCGTCCCTAAGTTAAGGTTTCTAGCTAACTTGCACAGGAAGCAAGCCTATCCTAAACATGACTTGCACAGGAAGCAAGCCACACCTAACCTAACTTGCACAGGAAGCAAGGGTCTCGATTGCAACTAGGGCAAGAGAAAGGGGAGGTCTCAATCGCAACGAGGGCGAGAGAAGAGAATTAGTGTTAGTTGTTAGTCAAACTCGACGAGACATCGCATCTCGTGCCTACGTATCTCATCTGGACATGAGAATCAGAGTTGTCGTAGTTCGGCTAAACTATTACTGTTGGTTTGTGTTTTTTAAGTGGACAACGTCACTGCACAATCTACCTGATGCTCGACCTTTGGAGACTTACTCACCTGTAGTAGAAGGAGTTAACGTATCCTTAAGAGGGGATGATGTTTGTTTGTGTTTTTAAGAAAGCTCAAGCAAGAAAGGAAGTCCTATACGAAGGAACCGTGCTACCTTAATTGACATGCAAACGAGACTACACAGAGTCTAGCAAACCTAAGGGATACAATCACACCACACAAACATGTACAGCATAAAATAAACACACCAACAAGGGGGCTCAAACATGGGTTAGGTTTTAGTCGAGGGGTCACATCAACCTCAACAAACAAACCTCTGGAATGGGGTGAATGGTGCTCTTAACCTTGCCATTGAGGGGCTAAGGTGAAGCAGATGAAAGGAGATGAGGGGTGTGCCTCATTGCTCTTATCCCTGGCCAGGGAGAGCATTTGACAAGAATGTGTGGGTTCAGAAAGTGGGAACCCTTCTACACATTTGATACTGACTCAACTGTACAATTGTACAAGATCTTGGGTTTGTATCTGCAATGCATCAACACAGTGGTGTGAGCAAAGCAGAAGACACACAGAATAGCAGGAGATAGGTTGCATATCCCTTGATTCTGCCAATTGCCTCTTCACTTAGGAGGTCTTTGACTATGTACAAGGACAAATTAAACATACACAAACATTGCCTCTTAAGGAGGACTTCAGACAGTTGCCTGGCCAAGTAACAGGCCAGGTCTTCCAGACTACATGAAGATTAAGGGATATACCTCAATGCAAATTGCTTATACAAGCAAAGCAAAGCAAAAAGTTCACAAGGAACTAAGCAACTAAAAGCACCTGAAATAGTCAAGCAGATGTTAGTATGCAACTCAAATCAAAGCAAAAGGAAACAAACATTAACAGTTAGTCAGAAGCAAATGAATGTGTAAGGCACAAGGCTCAAGGCTTGTGAGCCAAGCCACCTACAAAACAAACAAGTTAAACAATGATATTCAAGCAAGCTCAATCAAAAAGAATTGGTCTCATTGGTCATTTGTTGGTCAACCTGAAAACACAAGCTCAAAAGTGAGTAACAGGACCACTAGGGCAAGCCTAGGGTCAAAAGAGAATGAAAAAGTCAAAACAGCAAAGGGCAAGCATTCAAAATCATGTTTAATCAATCAAGAAACAATCCCAATTGGGTTCATGTTCATATCATGCATCATCATCATTTCATAAGCAAAAGAAGTCAAAGCATGGCAAATGAGAGCTCATAGGAATCAACAGAAAGACTTGCATCAAAAGTCAACTCAAACATTTCCAAAAATCACCAAATAAATCATGATCAATCCTAACACATATCATGGTAAGCATGTCAAATTTCATCTCATTTGGACAAGTGGAAGGCAGTCAATGAAAATCAGAAAGTCAAAGCAATTTTGAACATGCTCAAAGAAGTCAACCAAACATGCATCAACTTAGGAAAATCATAAATCAGAGATGGTGTATGATAAATGAATGGGACTAAAACCATGGCAAAGATGAGGATGTCTAGTTATCTCATGTAAAATTTCATGCCCATCTAATAAAGTATGAGAATTTCACAAATGAAATGGCAACATGCATCACATAAAGTCAACATTTTGGTCAAACAGGGGAGAAAATCTCAAACAAACGGAAAATGGCACAAATAATTCCAAGAAAAGTCATGTGCAAACTAGACATACAAAGGTAGGTTCATGCAAAAAATCACTTCATTTGGAGGTCAAGAAGCATGGATACAAAAATCAGCAAGTTGCACATCAATAGTGTGACACAAATTGTCACACCCTACTTCAAAAATTCACAACTCTCAAACCACATAAGATAAATTCATGATATTTACATCAAAATAAACATGAGTGAGTCTAGTTTGAGCACAAAAAATTTCAAGTCCAAAAGATAAATCATGACCATTTCACAAAGGTTTTGGTAGAATGTACAAAATATGCATACATGTCACTAATCCTAATGCCAAACAAAAACCAATGATCACAAAATTCTGGAAAAATTATGATAAAAAAGTGGAAATCATGATGAAGATGATGCAAAAATTCCCATGAGATTTGGAATTAAAATGAAATAATTATGAATTTTGCAAGTTTGATGATCAAATAAAATGAAAATGAGAAAATAAAATGAATTAATATTGAATTTAAATGGACCGGATGGCAAAGCTATAATTATGGACTTCATTTAATAAAACGGTGCCGTTTTGGGGCACGGATTGGAATGTTTTCATTGGTTGGCATGGGGAACAGTAACATGCATACGTGATTGGGGCAAAATCTGGGCATGGCTTGAAGAATTCTAGGGTTTTCTAACACACAGCAACAACATTCATCACCTTCAAATCGTGTTCAACAAATTTTCCCAGAAATCTCAATTGAATACACTAAACGACTCAACAAACAACCAATAACATGAATCCAGCATTGATTTTCATTAAAACACAGTATACATCATGAATCGAGCAAGGATCAAAAACAACATCAAACTTCATTTCAGCATAACTCCATAAATATCCAACCATTTCATGCTATTCAAAGCTCAAAATACTCAGGAACAAAAGATCTACACAATACATATCATGGATTTGAGAAATAGAGAGATCGAGTTCTTACTTATTTTTGAAGAAAGTTGGGATTCAGTTGCTATTTGGCTAGTATGAGCTCGAAAAGATGAAGATTTAGCCTCTACAAGGTGAATGGTGAAGTTACTTTGGCTCCATGAAGCTTGGAACAGTTCAAACCCAAATCTGCCATGGATGATGCTTTGAAGAAAACAGTCGGGCAGGAGGCTTTCCAGTTGTGGAATGATGGTGGGAAATGGGCTCTCAATGTTGTTTGGATGGTGAATCAACAAAGCTTGCTCGTGGTCTTTTGAGTTTCTTGACAGATTTTGGAAATGGCAAGGAAATGAAATTGAGAGAGTGAATGAATTTCTGAGTTGGTGTGGCTGCTACTAGGGTTGGAAATGACAGAAAAATAGTTTATATTCATCTGTTTAGGCTTGGATTAGTAAGTGCTAATCAAAATTATCTCAAATGAACCAATTTGCCACTTTGCTAAATTTCAACCAAGTGCACCAGGAGGGTGTGATTCTGCACGAAATGGGCCTTTGGCAAGTCAGAAATATCATCTTAAACCATTCCTAATTGGCCATTTGGATGGAAAATGTTTAAATCAAAAATCCAATTTTGCACCCCACTTGAAATTTAAACATGCTAGGTTCAAAAGTGCCATTTTGATTGGCAATGTTTTGGCACATGATGAATACATTTTTGGAAAGAGGAGGTTAAATGTGGTTTGTTGGAAAAAACCTCACCAATTTTGGCCAAATGGTTTGAGAGATATGGCCTTTTGAAGTTCAAGAATTTGTGAAAATGATTTGATCATATCTTGACAACCATGCATGGGAATTGAGAGTTCTTGGACTTTTTGGAAATGGGAGAACTTTCATGTTGGGCAAAAATTCATTTGAAGCTTGTATCATGATGTAAGTTTGGGATCAAGAAGTTTCCATTTTTGGCAGTTAAAATTACAGGTCCAGTTTCTATTTTTGGAAATTTTCTGATTGGCTTCAAATTCTTCAATGATGTTGTTTGCCATGATATATGAGGCCTATTGGGACATGAATAAGCTCTCTCAAACCAAATCCATCCACCAAAACCATAAAATCAGTCACAGTTGACCAAGTTTGACTTTCTAGGATTTCTGACTGATTGTGCCTTGACTGATGACCTCTGAGCCTCCAATCTTTGCCCTAATCACTTCAAATGGATCCCCAAGTCATGTGAACATGTTGGACCAACCCTAGGGCCTTGGCTCCTTGAGAAACACACTTGCTTGCTTGGTTGACTGATCTCCTGATCAGTTTGACCTAATTTCTTGATTGGCTTGCACTTGAGGCAAATGGATCAATGCAATGCTATGCAGTGGACCATGATATGCTATGACCTAATATGAGAATGTATGTACAATGATAGGTGCAAATTTGAGGTGCTACAGCTGCCCCTATTCAATCAACTGGGAACCCGAATGGATGATAGCAGCGGCTGTCAGACTTTCAGGGTAAACAGGGATTGAATACTAAGAACCGTAGAAATTTGCACCAACTGGATATAATACAAGAATGCCTGTCAGGATCGGCAAAGAAAACAGTCTTGAAAGAAAAACCCGTCTGGAACGGAAAAAGAAATCGGCCTGAATACCGAAACAGAAACGTCGACCTGGATACCAAAATAAATGGTAACACAGGGATAACCACGGCCTGAGCGCCGCTCGTCAGTCTGAATACTGAGCATCGGTATATGAGAGATTTGATGTCGATCTGAAACATCGGAAATTGGCCTGATCGCCACCTCGGTCTGAATACCGGAAAATTGGCCTGAGTGCCATAAGTACATCGACCTGATCGTCGGAAACTTCTTCAGCCTGAATACCGGAAAAACATAAGTACATCGACCTGATCGTCGGAAACTTCTTCGGTCTGAATACCGGAAAAAACATAAGTACATCGACCTGATCGTCGGAAACTTCTTCGGTCTGAATACCGGAAAAAACATAAGTACATCGACCTGATCGTCGGAAACTTCTTCGGTCTGAATACCGGAAAAAACATAAGTACATCGACCTGATCGTCGGAAACTTCTTCGGTCTGAATACCGGAAAAAAACATAAGTACATCGACCTGATCGTCGGAAACTTCTTCGGCCTGAATACCGAAAAAACATAAGTACATCGACCTGATCGTCGGAAACTTCTTCAGCCTGAATACCGGAAAAACATAAGTACATCGACCTGATCGTCGGAAACTTCTTCGGCCTGAATACCGGAAAAAAACATAAGTACATCGACCTGATCGTCGGAAACTTCTTCGGTCTGAATACCGGAAAAAACATAAGTACATCGACCTGATCGTCGGAAACTTCTTCGGTCTGAATACCGGAAAAATTGGCCTGAGTGCCAAAGCGTGAATTGGTTTGTGTTCCAAAACACTCAATATCCTGAAGAGGGCTAGAAAAGCAGTCTTGTTAAAGGATGGACATTCAATTCCACAAGGAATACGAATCTCACTCTGCTGGAGATAACAATCGAAAGATTGACCAAAAGGAGCATGAGACATTTTATCTACAGCCATCAAAACGTAGATAATACACTCGCATGGAAGATTATCCATAACCGGGTTGTAGGTTGTTAAATGGATAAACGACCGAAAAGAAAGGCATCAGGGTACCAGGACTAGGTATGCAAAAGATGACTAATCAAAAGAGGATAAAGTTGCTTACTCGGAGCAAGTATCCAAAAAGAAGGGGAAGACCCAATGGGGACAATACTGCTTGATCAAGGCAAGTATCCAGAGGGGAAAGAATATCAATATCACAAACCGGATACTGATAACTGCAAAGAGGGGATTACATCTACCGGTTAGTAGGCAGAAAACCACGGAAAAGTAACCAGTCATCGATAGGATGAGCACAAAGGGTTAACTCCGACGAGGGGATGAAAGTGGGATTTTACAACTACCAGCTAGTAGGTAGAAAACCACCAAGATAGGACTTACAACTACTGATTCGTAGGTAGAAGCCAACAAATTCCGCTGAGGATAAGATGAATGAGTGTCGATTAGTGAGCGACTATTCATTTATGCCCTAGGGAAGCACGGGAGACAGCCAACAGGAAGCCAATTTAGGATCGATCCAAAAAGGCAGACTGAAACAAGACTCATCCTAATGAGGAAAGAACTCAATAGGGACAACCCATCCCGTTAGGGAGGGAACGGAAACAACCGTCAACCACGAGGACATAACTCAGTGGGGAGCGCAGAAGGAAATGGTAGACATTTTCTGCTTAACGGGTAGACTCTACATGGAGAGATCAGACACACCCACTTCTGCTAAGGGAATGGACCCAAGCTTGCAAAATAATGCCAACTTCGGGGAGTAAACACTACTGGGGATACTCACTCAACTAAGGAGTCACTTGTTGGGAAAACACCAACCTCTCAACCATGCTGATGAACCCAATTCTAAAGCCGATCCAATGGCGCGATGCTAAACTCTTTCCAACAATCCAAACTCGGCTGGTCACCACGGCCTAGGGCTAATGGACATGTTTGCAATGTTGATGCATGAGTTTTTTGTTTTTTTTTGTTTTACATAATGCCCCATGATCATGATCATGGGAATGCTATGCACTGATGATGCAATATGCTATGCTTATCTAAATGATGAATGCATAAACACACGTCTCCTCCAGAGACAACACCGGGGAACTCCAGGAACAGTGCTGAGGATCTTATAACCACGTCAACTTCCACCCTGCCGGGGAAAGACAAACCTTGCTTGGGAGTAACCAGACGACTTGCTAGGGATAATCAGGCGACTTCACTGGGGAGAGCCAACCAATCCATAAGTAGGATCAACTCTGCTTTGGGAAATAAATACTACTCCGCTGGGGAAGACTTAACCAATCCACAGCTAGGAGAATGGCTTCGTTCTGGGAGATAAACTGCTGGGGAAATGCTCACAGGTGACGACCTGCACATCGGAATAACAAATGCCCCAGGGGGTACTTGGACAAGATACGCTCAAGTGTCCTCAACATTCAAAATGATTTTCAAATGTTTTAATCTTTTGCACGTTATTGTTTAGCCTTCATGTTTTTATATGCAATGTTTATCAAAGATTCGGACGTTTTTGCAAACAAAACAGTAAAAGTAAAAACAGGAGAGCAATTTATCTGAATAACGACTTTTATTGATTGAAAATGTGCCTGAAAAGGCAAATACATTGGGAAGCAATTCCTAGGAAGAGGTAATTGCGCACAAAAGGAAAATAAACTATCCTAATGGCAATGTGAACACGGCATCCACTGTTTCCCAACTCTGTTATAACTCATAGATCATCAATTTTCCTCCCAACTCCTTGCTTTCTGAGAAGACTGACTGGACTGATCACATCTTTCGAGATGGTAGTTGACGAAGCGCGATGAAGTACAGATAACTCAGACTGTAGTCTTCGCTTTAATCCCTCTTTTGGCTGGATCGCCCTTTCGGGTTTTCAATCCACCGGGATACCCATTTTTGCCTAAGCCGCCCTTGCGGGTTTTCGACTTACCGGGTGTACAATTTTTTCATTTTTATCCCTAACTTTTGCCCGAACCTTTTCTTTCTGTTTTTTTGGTTCGCCGGGATGCCCATTTTTGCCTGGACTCTTTTATTCTTTTTTTGTCCAGCGGGTCAATTTATGCGAAGTATTTTTTGACTACATCTGAGTTAACAGGGGAAGGAAAGTCTTCACCATCCATAGTTGTAAGCATCAAGGCTCCACCGGAGAAGACCTTCTTCACAACATATGGACCTTCGTAATTAGGAGTCCACTTGCCCCTGTTATCTGTACCGGGAGGAAGGATCCTCTTCAAAACTAGATCACCAGTTTGAAATGTCCGAGGACGCACTTTCTGATCAAAGGCTCGCTTCATCCTTCTCTGATATAACTGCCCATGGCACACAGCTGCCAACCGTCTTTCTTCGATAAGGCTTAACTCATTAAAACTTGTACGAATCCACTCGGCTTCGTCCAGCTTGACATCCAATAATACCCTCAGAGAAGGGATCTCCACTTCAATAGGCAGGACTGCTTCCATACCATACACAAGGGAGTAGGGGGTTGCCCCGGTTGACGTACGTACTGAGGTACGGTACCCATGCAAAGCGAAAGGCAGCATCTCATGCCAATCCTTGTACGTAACGACCATCTTCTGCACAATTTTCTTGATATTCTTGTTAGCTGCCTCTACAGCACCATTCATCTTTGGTCTGTAAGGAGAAGAATTGTGATGTTCGATCTTGAAATCTTTGCAAAGCTCTTTCATCATCTTGTTGTTGAGATTCGAACCATTATCAGTGATGATTCTCTCAGGGACTCCGTATCGACAGATGATTTCTTTCTTGATGAACCGGGCAACCACTTGTTTGGTAACACTAGCGAAAGAAGCTGCTTCTACCCATTTGGTGAAGTAATCAATCGCAACCAAGATGAAGCGATGTCCATTCGAGGCAGTAGGCTCAATCTTCCCAATCATGTCAATGCCCCACATGGCGAACGGCCAAGGCGAGTTCATGACATTCAACGGGCTTGGTGGTACATGCACCTTATCAGCATAGATTTGACACTTATGGCACTTCCGAGCATACTTGAAGCAATCGGATTCCATAGTCATCCAGTAGTATCCGGCTCTCAACAGTTTCTTCGACATTGCATGACCACCAACATGGGTACCAAACGAACCCTCGTGCACTTCTTGCATCAACATGTCTGCTTCGTGTCTATCCACGCATCTGAGCAAGACCATGTCAAAGTTCCGCTTATACAACACATCATCCTGATTCAAGTAAAAGCTTCCAGCTAGCCTTCTCAGGGTCTTCTTATCATTCTTCGACGCACCCTCAGGATATTCTTGAGTCTTGAGGAAGTTCTTGATGTCATAATACCACGGTTTCTCGTCAATAGCAACAACAGACTCGGCTGCAAACACATACGCAGGCCTCTCGAGTCGATTTACCGCAACATGTGGCATATGATTCCACCAATGAACCTTTATCATAGAGGATAAAGTAGCCAATGCATCAGCCATCTGATTCTCGTCCCTGGGGACATGATACAACTTCACCTTCTTGAAGAACGTCAGTATTCTTCTGGTGTAATCTCTATATGGAATCAAATGCGGCTGGTTCGTATTCCAATCTCCATTGACCTGATTGATCACTAGAGCTGAATCTCCAAATATGTCAAGTGTTTTGATCCTCAGATCAATGGCTTCTTCTATCCCCATGATACAAGCCTCGTACTCAGCTTCATTGTTGGTGACATCAAAAGTCAATCTGGCAGAGAAAGGTATATGAACACCTTTGGGATTGATCAACACTGCCCCAACACCATTACCATTCATATTCACAGCCCCATCAAACATCAGTGTCCACTTGTCATCAGGATCCGGTCCTTCCTCGACAAGCGGCTCTTCACAGTCTTTCATCTTCAGATACATGATGTCTTCATCAGGGAATTCAAACATCATAGGCTGATAGTCGTCGATCGGTTGCTCGGCAAGGTAGTCTGACAGAATACTACCTTTGATGGCCTTCTGTGACGTGTACTGAATGTCATACTCTGTTAAGATCATCTGCCAACGGGCAACACGTCCGGTGAGAGCCGGCTTCTCAAAGATGTACTTTACAGGATCCATCTTAGAAATCAACAGAGTAGTATGGTTCAACATATACTGCCTTAGTCGGCGAGCAGCCCAGGCCAAAGCACAGCAAGTTTTCTCGAGCAGTGAATATCTTGTTTCACAGTCGGTAAACTTTTTGCTTAGGTAGTATATGGCATGCTCTTTTCGACCAGACTCGTCATGCTGACCCAATACACACCCCATTGAAGTCTCGGTAACTGATAGGTACATTATCAGTGGCCTACCTGGAACTGGAGGAATCAGGATTGGAGGGTTCTGTAAATACTCTTTGATCTTGTCAAATGCCTTCTGACAGTCATCGTTCCATTTGATCGCCTGATTCTTTCTGAGTAGCTTGAAAATTGGTTCACATGTGGCAGTTAGATGAGATATGAACCTTGCAATGTAGTTCAACCTCCCTAAAAACCCACGGACTTGCTTTTCCGTCTTTGGTTCAGGCATCTCTTGAATAGCTTTGACTTTAGCTGGATCAACCTCAATCCCTTTCTCACTGACAATGAAGCCTAAAAGCTTCCCTGATCTCACCCCAAACGTACACTTGTTCGGATTCAGCCTCAGTTTGAATTTGACCAGTCTGTCAAACAACTTCTGCAAATTAACCAAGTGCTCCTCTTCTGTCTGCGACTTCGCAATCATATCATCCACGTACACTTCAATTTCCTTGTGCATCATGTCATGAAAGAGAGTCGTCATTGCCCTCTGATAGGTAGCACCGGCATTCTTCAGCCCAAATGGCATCACTTTGTAGCAGAACGTGCCCCAAGGTGTAATGAATGTCGTCTTTTCCATGTCTTCTGGCGCCATCTTGATCTGGTTATAGCCTGAGAAACCGTCCATGAAAGAGAATACCGAGGATTGAGCCGTATTATCTACCAGTACATCAATGTGAGGTAATGGGAAATCATCTTTCGGACTCGCCCTGTTCAGATCCCGGTAATCGACACACATTCTGACTTTGCCATCCTTCTTTGGCACAGGAACAATGTTGGCAACCCACGGTGGGTATCTGGTAACAGCCAGAAAACCTGCATCCCACTGCTTCTGAACCTCTTCCTTGATCTTGACAGCCATATCAGGACTAGTTCTGCGAAGCTTCTGTTTAACTGACGGACACTCTTCTCTAAGAGGTAACCGATGCACCACAATGTCTGTATCCAACCCAGGCATGTCTTGATATGTCCAGGCGAATATTTCCACATATTCTCTCAGCATCTCAATTAGCCTCCTCTTGACAGAGTCTTCTAAAGCAGCCCCAATCTTGATCTCTCTTCTGGCGTCCTCAGTACCCAGGTTAACAATTTCCAACTCTTCCTGATGAGGTTGGATGACCCTTTCCTCTTGCTTCAGCAATCTGACCAATTCTGCAGGGAGTTCACAGTCTTCCTCACTCTCCTCTTCAGCTTGGTAGATGGGATTATCAAAATCATATGGAGCCATAACAGAGTCGCTCACAGTGGATGCCAAAATATCACTTCTGCATGTTTAATGTTTTGTTTCAGAAAAAGATTTCAATAAAGTCACAAAAAACAAAACATTGCCATTTTTATTATTTTGAAAAAGTGAAAACAAAAAAAGAAAGACAAAGATCTCAAAATTTGATTGCAAAACGTCCTTTATTTATGATAATCATTTTAAACATGATGTGGCCCTACAATGAACCACTACGCCTTGGGCAGAACGTAGGGTTTTCATGCAAAATGAAAAAAAAACAAAGGAAAATTACTCTGTCAGAAGAGTAACTTGGACCACTTCTTCAGCCGTCCAATTGTTGATAGACTCCCCTGGTGCACACGGGCGGACCCAGACGTCTACATTACAATCATTGCCAATATCTTCACCCTCAGTAGCAAAGACATCCCCATGATTCATCAGCCCAGCGCTGGTAAAGGTGCTCGGACCCACACTCTGTTCTGCCTGAAGAGGCTCGTACCCAATGCCGAACTTGTCTTCTTTCACAGGCAAGTCAACCATCTTGCCCCAGCCTTCAGCTTTGCCGGAGTCAACCACCTCCTTGGCCTGCTTGTACGACGTAATCGAAGCACCTGGCTTCCTCTGCTCAGCACACGCTACCCCCTCAAGCGCCACGGTCTCAAATGCCTGGCACAATGTCTCATGGATCTCGCCATCTACCTCAACATACTTGAATGAGGAGAGATGACTCACCAGAATCTCTTCTTCGCCACAGACGGTCACAATCTGACCGTTCCAGACATATTTGAGCTTTTGGTGGAGAGTCGACGAGACTGCCCCAGCTGCGTGTATCCATGGACGCCCCAACAAACAGCTGTAGGCGGGCTGAATGTCCATCACGTAGAAGATTACATCAAATACCTCCGGACCTATCTTCACCGGCAAGGTAACTTCACCAAACACAGACCGTTTGGATCCGTCAAATGCACGCACAATGAGGTCACTGGGAGTGAGCACAACTCCCTCAACATCAATCTTCTTTAAGATCTGCTTGGGCAGGACATTCAGGGACGACCCGGTGTCTACCAGCACGTGAGACAGAACAGCACCCTTGCACTCCATAGTGATGTGCAAAGCTTTGTTATGATTACGACCCTCAGGCGTCAGGTCCAGGTCAGTGAAACCTACACCATGCCTGGTGCTCACGTTGGCTAGTACACCCTCCAACTGGTTGACGGAGATCTCTTGCGGGACGTAAGCCATGTTCAGCATCTTCAACAAAGCGTCCCGGTGTGCCTCAGAGCACAACAGCAAAGAGAGTATTGAAATCTTAGACGGAGTTTGGTTGAGTTGATCTACGATCTTGTAGTCACTCTTCTTGATTATTTTCATGAATTCCTCAACGTCTTTTTCAAAAGAACCCTCAGCCTCCTTCTGAGCCGGTTCCTCGTCAATCACAACCTGCTTGCCCTTAGCCCTAGCGGATGCTTCAGCATTAGCATCTCTCAATGGCTGAGGAGCAAACAGTCGTCCACTCCTGGTAAAACCTCCTGGTCCTCCAACATTGTCCACCACAGGACTTGCTACCACAGGAGTTTTCACCGGTGCACTGATAGTAACAGGTGCTTGCACTGGTGGCCTTGTCTGATTGTCAGCCCTCCGATTGCTGCGATAGGCATTGTCATACCTCCACGGAACAGCCCTACTATTTTCAACCAGTCTTCTGCCAGACACACTGATGGTAGTCGGAGCACTGATAGTTACCGGAGTGGGAATGGTAACTGGAGCACTGCTTGCTGCTGATGTACCAACAACCCTCTGTCCTCGTCCTTCAGACGGCTTGAAGTAGATGGTGACAGTCGACACCGACCCATTATCTCTGACAGCCTGGCTGAATTGGAGACAGCCTTCATTGATTAACTTCTGGATACCAGCCCTCAACTGGTCACACCCATTGTCAGCTTCAGCACAGCCCAAACATCCTTCGTCACAACCCGGGTAGACACCCCCCTTCAACAAACGGTCCTTCACAACTGATAAAGAAGTCTGAACATCTTCAACATTATCAACCAGATTTCCAGCTTCTCCTCCTTCAACATTGTTTACCCTATGCCCACCATGCTGAGGCATAGGGTTGTTCACTACATTGGGTACCGGAGCAAAGTTGATCGCCTTAGCATCGATCAAGTCTTGTACCTTATGCTGCAAAACCCGGCATCTCTCAGTATGGTGCCCTGGTGCCCCAGAATGAAAGTCACAGCGAACGTTCGCATCATACCCAGGCGGCAATACTGTTGGTGTGGCCATGGTACGCAATTCAACAAACCCTAACCGGAGTAGTTCGGGTAATAATTCAGCGTACGACATTGGCAATGGATCAAAACGTCGCTCAACCATTCTTTGTCTGGGCTGATACGGACGTGGTTGCTGTTGTTGTTGTTGTTGCGGTTGTTGAACCCTTTGTTGTTGTTGTTGACGAGGTTGAGGTGCAGGAATGGTCACTGCAGCTACCGGACGATATTGATCTCTGTTTACATTCCCTTTGTACACATTCCCTCTGTGTTGTACGGCATTGGTCTCTCCTTCTCTACGGCGAGGTGCCCCAGAGAAGGGTTTCTTTGAAGAAGAACCCGCATCATGAATCCTACCGGCCTTGATCAGACTTGCGGTTCTCTCGCCACAGATGACGACATCAGAAAAACTTCCGAATGGGCAGCTTCCCATACGGTCCATATACACACCTTGAAGAGTGCTGATAAACATGTCAGTCAACTCCCTTTCCAGCATAGGGGGTTGAACTCTCGCAGCAAGCTCGCGCCATCTCTGGGCGTACTCTTTAAAGCTCTCATTGTTTTTCTGACACAGACTCTGCAGCTGAGTCCGGGTCGGAGCCATGTCCATATTGTGTTTGTACTGTCTGAGGAAAGCTTCTCCCAGGTCCCTCCAGCATCTGATTGAATCCCGCTTCAACTCCATATACCAGTCCAACGACGCCCCAGATAGGCTGTCTTGGAAAAAATACATCCACATCTTCTCATCGTCAGTGTATGCGGAGATTTTTCTGTAGTATGCCTGCACATGGGTGCGAGGGCAGGAGGTACCGTTGTATTTGTCAAATGACGGTGCCTTGAATTTGTGCGGGATTCTCAGACCTTCAACTAATCCCATGTTTGTAACATCAAAACCGAGGGAGTTTTGACATTCCATTGCCCGGATCTTCTCAGCAAGGGCCTCAACTTTACGATCTCTCGCATCATTTCTGCCCAAAATGTCTTCGTCTTCACTGAGTAAGGTAAACATATCCTCTTGTCTGTCAACAATCGGAATTCTGTTACGGGTCGGAGCATGGATGACTCTGGCATTAGCAGCATCTGGAGCAATTGGCTGACCGTTAACTCGAATACCCCTCAACTCTTCTCCTTCAGCATAGTTGTTGACGGGAATAGCAGCAGCAGGAGTGTCATGAACTGGATTTCCTTCTGGCAAAGCCTGGTTAGGCGGTGGAATTACAGCTTCTTGCCTCTGAACTAGAGCTCGGAGTTCTTCTTGTCCTTGCGCAACCCCTTGCATCATGTGAATGAACTGGGCCATGTTAGCCCTCATCTCAGCTAACTCAGCTTGTACTTGATCCATGTTGCGTTGATGGTTGAGTCGCGTTGAGTAGCGGTGCGGTCTTTGATCAGCTATCCTGCCTGGACACAAGAATCAAAGTGAGAAGACGGCACAAGAACACCTGTTATGCAAATGAGATGAGTATGATGTTAAATGATGTGTATGATGCACATGATATGCTCATTTCTCAGGCATTCAAAGAGCCTAACCCATCCTCAAAAGATGGCAACCTGCAGCAACAAGAGAACAATACAGGATACAAGGAAAATGAGAACAACAGGGAAATACTGACAACCTTATCTATGAATAAGATCAATACAACCAAGTCAACAAATATTCGATAAACAGAGTACAAAGAAAAGAATCCCACCCAACAAGCCTGGAGGTGATTCTCAACAATAAAGATCCAAAGACGGAGTACAAACAAATGAATCCCTTCCAACAAGCCTGGAGGTGATTCTCAACAAATACATCAAAGATAACATCTAAGACAGACGGTCTTCCGGAATGAGTGTCTTCAGGTAATGGCACTGGTCTATCAACAGTGTGCATTCTGAACATTCTGGTAGAGGGGTAATCTTCTCTTTCAACTGTCTTCTAAGCTCTAAGACTTCTCCTCCAAGATAGTCCTCTGATTTTTGTCTCAACTCCATCTCTTTCTTCAACTGAGTGTCTTTGTCTCTGAGTTGCTTCTCCAAGTCTCTGATCTTCTTTTGATAGTTGGTTTCTGCTCTCTGTAGTCTCAAACACTCCCTGTGCTCTGCATCCAACATGGATTCCATCTCCTCATATGATCTCTTCTTACCCCTTGCTCTGCTAGCATCTTCTCCTTGCACTTCCCTGAGTTGATGGGCCAAGTGCAAACTATCAGCTTTAGCTTTGTACAACTCCATCTGAGTGTCCTGCTCCTTCTCCCTCAAACGGCGACTTTCCATCAGAGCTTGCTTATAGTGCTCAACAGGCACACTATCAGCAAGAATCAAGGGTGGTTGCTCTTGCAACGGCTCCATCCTATCGTAGGGTAGCAACAAAGTTTCCACTCTCTTCTTTACCCAATCAGTGTAATCGGGCATTGCAATGGCAAACTTCTTCCCTAAGACAGATCCATCTCTAACACCAATAGACTTCCAAGCTCTTCCTATCTGCTCCAATCTAACAGGGTCATCCTTCTTCTCAAAATACACACTCTCAGCTATCTCAGCTTCAAGTGGTCTTCTACTCATAACAAACCCTAACTGGCGAAGAGAAAGAACTGGATTATAATTTATACAACCCTTGGTCCCCACGAGTGGCACATTCCGGAATTCTCCACAGCTCATAATAACATTCCGTACGTCCATCCGGTAAGATTGCCATCTGATGTCGTAGGAGGTGAGCGACATGACCCTTTGAGTCCACTTAAGAGTGCTCTGGGTATCCACAAAGGGTCCACTAGCTGGCAGAAGGGACATGAACCATCTGAGCAGAAGAGGCAGACAGCATCTAATAGCTCCACCCTTACCATGCCTACTGTGGATGGCATAGTAAGTGTCAGCTAACAGAGTGGGGACTGGATTCCCTCCAATGAAGACACTGATGGCAGCATGGTCAACGAAATTGGGCATGCTTGGGAATAGGACGATCCCATAGATCATAACAGCAAGCTGGGTGTAAAAAGCTTCCCAATTCCCCTTCTCTGCTTCATTTCTAGCAACTCTCAAAAGAAACTTCAACGGCAGACCCACAACTCCCCCACTGGGCTTCCAATTATCACAAACTTCCTTAACACTCAACCGGAGAGCTCTGGCAACAACTTTAAAGTCAACCTCCTTTGGGACGTCCAAAAAGGGCATCTGATGCTGAATCGGGATGTTCATCAGAATAGAATACTCCTCGAGAGTAGGTGCTAACTGATAGTCTTGGAATGTGAAACATCTCAGCTCTGGATCGTAGAACTGAAGAAGAGTCTGCAACGGCACTGGGTCAACTACCATCCTTAACAGAGTCAACAGATCCCCATACTGGTCAATGAACCTCCTCTGATGATCACCGGTCACAAAACTGCTCAACTCAATCAGAGACGTCAAAGGCTCACGGTGAAAAACGTAGAAACAAGTCTTCTGCTTCGGCTCTGGGACTGCTGCCATCTCTATCGGCGAATCAAACTCTGGAATGTACCTGAGAAATGATATGCATGCAGGGATTAGTTTTTTCTTTTCTTTTTTTTCTTTTTTTTCTTTTTTCTTTTTCTCTTTCGCGTTTCTTTTGAAAAATAAATATGCTATGATGCAAATGATGCAGACTGGACTGGCTGGCGGTGCATCTCTGATCACAAAGTCGAAGCTTCGGTCTAAACTCAGAACCCAAATCCAACTTGAAAACCCAAGGTCAACTAAGACACTATCGTCTGAACCCAAAGTCACCAACAGAACCACAAGTCACCAACGGTACCTGTAATAAAGATCAAACCCTTCCCCACTCACGGGTGTCGTCTAGGCCAGGGTAAGGTCAAGAGAAACGCAGGATAAACAACCCTTTCAAGAATATCATCCTGTGCACACCCGATGTATGCACCGATAATACCCCATCAGAGTCTGAACTGCTCGTGATATCAATGTTCCGCTAAGTGGCGTACACCACCCGCTTCCCATGAATCACTCTATTCCTAGGTTTCCTAGATTTCGCTCATGGTCTGGGTATTGGACCTTTTACCTCAACTGACTCCCACCCCACAAAGAAAAACAGACAACCAGCCAGGCAGAATGAATAATGAATATGAATGCAAACATAATTACAAACATAAATGCAAACAATAGACAATGAATGCAAACAGTAAATAATGAATGCAATAAATAAACACAGCACAAAGCAACCAAAACCCTAACCTAGAGAGCGCTAGGAGAGACTCGCTCAGGGAAGATGGACCAGCATAGGTCAACTTCTCTAGGATCCCCAGCAGAGTCGCCAGCTGTCGCATTACGCGAAAAACCGGCGGGAAACGAAGAAACAACAGAGCCGCCACCATGCGTTATTTATCCCAAAAGAGGGAAAGGAAACGCTCGAAGTAAACCTAGGAAAGAACATGGTCTCGCGACCAAAGAGAATGGGATCGGGAGTCGGTTATGCGAAGGGAAGGTATTAGCACCCCTACGCATCCGTCGTACTCGACGGGATCCACGCACAAAAGGAAGGAAAATGGTTGCTAAAACGCTGCTCACACACACACACACTGGCTGAAAGAGACACAAGAAAACAGACAAGACTGAAACTGACTCGGCAGGATGTCGCATCCTGGGCCTACTTAGTCTATCAGGCATAGACATCAAAGTCGAAGTAGTTCGGACAGGGGAAACGACACATGCTCGCTAGGATATCGCATCCTATGCATACGTATCTCCTTGGACGAAGGAGAATCAGAGCATTCGTAGCTCGGCTGACACGCACACAAACAAACCCAGGCAAAGGCAAACGTGGAGCCTGAATGCCAATCACTGGACTTACATCAGCATCCGAACCAAAACACACGCAAGAAGGCAAACATGGAGCCTGAATGCCAATCACTGGGCTTACATCAGCATCCGAACCAAAACACACGCAAGGGTGGTTAAGACACAAAGGGTTGAAAAAGAAAAAAAGGCGGAAAAAGAAAAAAGGCGCCCGGAGAGATCAGCTCATCTCCTGCCTACGTACCTCATCTGGTATGAGGATCAGGGCGACGTAGTTCCCCTACACAGGGAAAAGGACTAGCCTAACCAGATAACAGAGGGAGACACAACACTAGGGAGACTACGACTCGAGCCTAGATGTTGTCATGCAAAGTCGTCCCTAAGTTAAGGTTTCTAGCTAACTTGCACAGGAAGCAAGCCTATCCTAAACATGACTTGCACAGGAAGCAAGCCACACCTAACCTAACTTGCACAGGAAGCAAGGGTCTCGATTGCAACTAGGGCAAGAGAAAGGGGAGGTCTCAATCGCAACGAGGGCGAGAGAAGAGAATTAGTGTTAGTTGTTAGTCAAACTCGACGAGACATCGCATCTCGTGCCTACGTATCTCATCTGGACATGAGAATCAGAGTTGCCGTAGTTCGGCTAAACTATTACTGTTGGTTTGTGTTTTTTAAGTGGACAACGTCACTGCACAATCTACCTGATGCTCGACCTTTGGAGACTTACTCACCTGTAGTAGAAGGAGTTAACGTATCCTTAAGAGGGGATGATGTTTGTTTGTGTTTTTAAGAAAGCTCAAGCAAGAAAGGAAGTCCTATACGAAGGAACCGTGCTACCTTAATTGACATGCAAACGAGACTACACGGAGTCTAGCAAACCTAAGGGATACAATCACACCACACAAACATGTACAGCATAAAATAAACACACCAACAAGGGGGCTCAAACATGGGTTAGGTTTTAGTCGAGGGGTCACATCAACCTCAACAAACAAACCTCTGGAATGGGGTGAATGGTGCTCTTAACCTTGCCATTGAGGGGCTAAGGTGAAGCAGATGAAAGGAGATGAGGGGTGTGCCTCATTGCTCTTATCCCTGGCCAGGGAGAGCATTTGACAAGAATGTGTGGGTTCAGAAAGTGGGAACCCTTCTACACATTTGATACTGAATCAACTGTACAATTGTACAAGATCTTGGGTTTGTATCTGCAATGCATCAACACAGTGGTGTGAGCAAAGCAGAAGACACACAGAATAGCAGGGGATAGGTTGCATATCCCTTGATTCTGCCAATTGCCTCTTCACTTAGGAGGTCTTTGACTATGTACAAGGACAAATTAAACATACACAAACATTGCCTCTTAAGGAGGACTTCAGACAGTTGCCTGGCCAAGTAACAGGCCAGGTCTTCCAGACTACATGAAGATTAAGGGATATACCTCAATGCAAATTGCTTATACAAGCAAAGCAAAGCAAAAAGTTCACAAGGAACTAAGCAACTAAAAGCACCTGAAATAGTCAAGCAGATGTTAGTATGCAACTCAAATCAAAGCAAAAGGAAACAGACATTAACAGTTAGTCAGAAGCAAATGAATGTGTAAGGCACAAGGCTCAAGGCTTGTGAGCCAAGCCACCTACAAAACAAACAAGTTAAACAATGATATTCAAGCAAGCTCAATCAAAAAGAATTGGTCTCATTGGTCATTTGTTGGTCAACCTGAAAACACAAGCTCAAAAGTGAGTAACAGGACCACTAGGGAAAGCCTAGGGTCAAAAGAGAATGAAAAAGTCAAAACAGCAAAGGGAAAGCATTCAAAATCATGTTTAATCAATCAAGAAACAATCCCAATTGGGTTCATGTTCATATCATGCATCATCATCATTTCATAAGCAAAAGAAGTCAAAGCATGGCAAATGAGAGCTCATAGGAGTCAACAGAAAGACTTGCATCAAAAGTCAACTCAAACATTTCCAAAAATCACCAAATAAATCATGATCAATCCTAACACATATCATGGTAAGAATGTCAAATTTCATCTCATTTGGACAAGTGGAAGGCAGTCAATGAAAATCAGAAAGTCAAAGCAATTTTGAACATGCTCAAAGAAGTCAACCAAACATGCATCAACTTAGGAAAATCATAAATCAGAGATGGTGTATGATAAATGAATGGGACTAAAACCATGGCAAGGATGAGGATGTCTAGTTATCTCATGTAAAATTTCATGCCCATCTAATAAAGTATGAGAATTTGAAATGGCAACATGCATCACATAAAGTCAACATTTTGGTCAAACAGGGGAGAAAATCTCAAACAAACGGAAAATGGCACAAATAATTCCAAGAAAAATCATGTGCAAACTAGACATACAAAGGTAGGTTCATGCAAAAAATCAATTCATTTGGAGGTCAAGAAGCATGGATACAAAAATCAGCAATTTGCACATCAATGGTGTGACACAAATTGTCACACCCTACTTCAAAAGGTCACAACTCTCAAACCACATAAGATAAATTCATGATCTTTACATCAAAATAAACATGAGTGAGTCTAGTTTGAGCACAAAAAATTTCAAGTCCAAAAGATAAATCATGACCATTTCACAAAGGTTTTGGTAGAATGTACAAAATATGCATACATGTCACTAATCCTAATGCCAAACAAAAACCAATGATCACAAAATTCTGGAAAAATTATGATAAAAAATTGGAAATCATGATGAAGATGATGCAAAAATTCCCATGAGATTTGGAATTAAAATGAAATAATTATGAATTTTGCAAGTTTGATGATCAAATAAAATGAAAATGAGAAAATAAAATGAATTAATATTGAATTTAAATGGACCGGATGGCAAAGCTGTAATTATGGACTTCATTTAATAAAACGGTGCCGTTTTGGGGCACGGATTGGAATGTTTTCATTGGTTGGCATGGGGAACAGTAACATGCATACGTGATTGGGGCAAAATCTGGGCATGGCTTGAAGAATTCTAGGGTTTTCTAACACACAGCAACAACATTCATCACCTTCAAATCGTGTTCAACAAATTTTCCCAGAAATCTCAATTGAATACACTAAACGACTCAACAAACAACCAATAACATGAATCCATCATTGATTTTCATTAAAACACAGTATACATCATGAATCGAGCAAGGATCAAAAACAACATCAAACTTCATTTCAGCATAACTCCATAAATATCCAACCATTTCATGCTATTCAAAGCTCAAAATACTCAGGAACAAAAGATCTACACAATACATATCATGGATTTGAGAAATAGAGAGATCGAGTTCTTACTTATTTTTGAAGAAAGTTGGGATTCAGTTTCTATTTGGCTAGTATGAGCTCGAAAAGATGAAGATTTAGCCTCTACAAGGTGAATGGTGAAGTTACTTTGGCTCCATGAAGCTTGGAACAGTTCAAACCCAACTCTGCCATGGATGATGCTTTGAAGAAAACAGTCGGGCAGGAGGCTTTCCAGTTGTGGAATGATGGTGGGAAATGGGCTCTCAATGTTGTTTGGATGGTGAATCAACAAAGCTTGCTCGTGGTCTTTTGAGTTTCTTGACAGATTTTGGAAATGGCAAGGAAATGAAATTGAGAGAGTGAATGAATTTCTGAGTTGGTGTGGCTGCTACTAGGGTTGGAAATGACAGAAAAAGAGTTTATATTCATCTGTTTAGGCTTGGATTAGTAAGTGCTAATCAAAATTATCTCAAATGAACCAATTTGCCACTTTGCTAAATTTCAACCAAGTGCACCAGGAGGGTGTGATTCTGCATGAAATGGGCCTTTGGCAAGTCAGAAATATCATCTTAAACCATTCCTAATTGGCCATTTGGATGGAAAATGTTTAAATCAAAAATCCAATTTTGCACCCCACTTGAAATTTAAACATGCTAGGTTCAAAAGTGCCATTTTGATTGGCAATGTTTTGGCACATGATGAATACATTTTTGGAAAGAGGAGGTTAAATGTGGTTTGTTGGAAAAAACCTCACCAATTTTGGCCAAATGGTTTGAGAGATATGGCCTTTTGAAGTTCAAGAATTTGTGAAAATGATTTGATCATATCTTGACAACCATGCATGGGAATTGAGAGTTCTTGGACTTTTTGGAAATGGGAGAACAAGATCTTCAACTTTCATGTTGGGCAAAAATTCATTTGAAGCTTGTATCATGATGTAAGTTTGGGATCAAGAAGTTTCCATTTTTGGCAGTTAAAATTACAGGTCCAGTTTCTATTTTTGGAAATTTTCTGATTGGCTTCAAATTCTTCAATGATGTTGTTTGCCATGATATATGAGGCCTATTGGGACATGAATAAGCTCTCTCAAACCAAATCCATCCACCAAAACCATAAAATCAGTCACAGTTGACCAAGTTTGACTTTCTAGGATTTCTGACTGATTGTGCCTTGACTGATGACCTCTGAGCCTCCAATCTTTGCCCTAATCACTTCAAATGGATCCCCAAGTCATGTGAACATGTTGGACCAACCCTAGGGCCTTGGCTCCTTGAGAAACACACTTGCTTGCTTGGTTGACTGATCTCCTGATCAGTTTGACCTAATTTCTTGATTGGCTTGCACTTGAGGCAAATGGATCAATGCAATGCTATGCAGTGGACCATGATATGCTATGACCTAATATGAGAATGTATGTACAATGATAGGTGCAAATTTGAGGTGCTACATTTGGCTCTGGAATGTAGAATGGGATTCTTACTTAAACAAATAGCAGCTGTATTATCACAAAAGATAGGAATGTTACTCTCAAAGATTTGCAGATCTTCTAACTGATGCTTCATCCAGAGCATCTGATTTGTGCACAGTGATGCTAAGATGTATTCTGCTTCTGCAGTTGATAGAGCAATTGTTGACTGTCTTTTGCTAGCCCAGAATATCAGATTGTTTCCCAGAAGCTGGCAATTTCCAGATGTGCTTTTTCGTTCTAATCTATCTCCTGCATAATCTGCATCACAGTAACCAGAAAGTCTATACTCTGATGTTTTCTTATACATCAGGCCCAGGTTAGGAGTTCCTTTCAGATACTTAAGAATTCTCTTAACTGCTGTTAAATGAGATTCTCTAGGATCTGATTGGAATCTGGCACAAAGACAGACGCTAAAGAGAATATCAGGACGAGTAGCAGTCAGATAGAGAAGAGAGCCTATCATACCTCGATAGAGCTTCTGACAAACCTTGTTGCTTACCTCTTCCTTTTCAAGAATGCAAGTTGGGTGCATGGGAGTTTTTGCAGAGTTGCATTCAGTCATGTCAAACTTCTTCAGAACGTACGTGACTTCTGGAGTTTGATTAATTTGAATTCCCAGAAAGAACTTTAGTTCTTGCATTAAACTCATTTCAAATTCTGCCTGCATTAACTTAGAAAATTCTTGGCAAACAGAGATATTAGCAGAACCAAAAATAATATCATCAACGTAAATCTGGCATATCATGAGATCATTATTAAGGTTTTTACAGAAGAGTGTAGAATCAACTTTCCCTCTGATAAAATTTTGTTCCAGAAGAAAATTGCTTAATCGTTCATACCAAGCTCTGGGAGCTTGTTTAAGTCCATATAAGGATTTCTTAAGTTTAAAAACATGTTCTGGAAAATTTGAATTTTCAAAACCTGGAGGTTGGTTGACATACACTTCTTCTGAAATATAACCATTAAGGAATGCACTCTTGACATCCATTTGGTATAATTTGATAGAGTGATTAATAGCAAAAGATACAAGAAGACGAATAGATTCTAACCTCGCGACTGGAGCAAAGGTTTCATTATAGTCAATACCTTCTTGTTGACTGTAACCTTGAGCTACCAGTCGAGCCTTGTTTCTGACGACTTCTCCTTTCTCGTTCAACTTGTTTCTGAAAACCCATCTGGTTCCAATGACATGAGTGCCTCCGGGTTTAGGAACGAGATCCCAGACATCATTCTTTGAGAATTGATCTAATTCTTCTTGCATGGCTGAAACCCAGTCGTTATCCTGAAGTGCCTCATCACAAGACATAGGCTCAATCAGAGACACTAGTCCCAGAGGAGTATCTTCAGAGGTCCTGAAGGTAGATCTGGTTCTGACAGGTTCGTCCTTGTTTCCCAGAATCAAATCTTCAGAAACGTTGATACGACTTTTAACTTTCTTTGGGATTTCTGGAGATTTAATTTCTTCAGAGTTCTGAGTGACAGTTGCTTCTGGAGTTTTATCAGATTCTACAAGAGTGATTTCTAAATCTGCAAACTTTTCAACTAGCTTTGACTTTTCAGGGTCAAGCTTATCATCAAATCTGACATGAATTGATTCTTCCACAATTTTGGTTTCTGTGTTGTATACTTTGTAGCCTTTAGAGCGTTCTGAGTATCCTAACATAATACCTTTCTGTGCTTTGGAATCAAACTTGTTCAGATGTTCTTTAGTATTTAAGATAAAGCAGGAACATCCAAAAGGATGAAAATATGAAATGTTTGGTTTTCTTCCTTTACACAGTTCATAGGGAGTCTTTTCAAAAATAGGTCTTATAGAGATTCTATTCTGAATGTAACATGCTGTATTTACAGCTTCTGCCCAAAAATGCTTTGCCACATTAGTTTCATTGATCATGGTTCTGGCCATCTCTTGGAGTGTCCTATTCTTCCTCTCTACAACTCCATTTTGTTGTGGAGTTCTAGGGCAGGAGAAATCATGGGATATTCCATTAGAATCAAATAATTCTTCAAAATCTTTGTTTTCAAATTCTCCACCATGATCACTTCTGACTCTAATAATTTTAGAGTCAAATTCTTTTTGCACTTTGGAACAGAAACTAGTGAATACAGAGTGAGACTCACTCTTGTGCTTTAGGAATTTTACCCATGTCCAGCGACTGTAATCATCAACAATGACTAGTCCATACTTCTTTCCATTAACTGATGCTGTTTTCACAGGACCAAATAAGTCAATGTGAAGAAGTTCCAGAGGCTTAGAGGTAGAAACAACATTTTTCTTTTTAAAAGAAGTTTTTGAAAATTTTCCTTTCTGACATGCTTCACACAGAGCATCTGAAGAAAACTTCAGCTTAGGTAGGCCTCTGACTAACTCGAGTTTAGTTAGCTGAGAAAGTTTCCTCATGCTAATGTGGCCCAAGCGTCTATGCCACACCCATTGCTCTTTATGAACAGACATCAGACATTTAACATTTTGTTCTTTTAAATCAGAAAGATTAATTTTATAGATGTTGTTTTTCCTCTTGCCTGTGAAAAGGACAGAGCCATCGTTCTGATTAATGGCTTTACATGTTTTTTGATTAAAGATTACATCATAACCGTTATCACTTAATTAACTTATGGATAACAAGTTATGCATTAATCCCTCTACGTAAAGAACATCAGATATAGAGGGAAGAGTACCATTACCAATAGTTCTGGAGCCTCTGATCCTTCCTTTCTGATCTCCTCCGAAACCTACGAATCCAGCATCTCTAAGTTCCAGGCTTTGGAACATAGACTTTCTTCCCGTCATGTGTCGCGAGCATCCAGAGTCCAGGTACCATGACTGGTGTCTGAACTTTGCTGCATAGGATATCTGCAACATACACAATCTTATCTTTTGGTACCCAGAATCTCTTGGGTCCTCTTTGATTAGTCTTCCCAGAGTTTCTTATAACTTTGGGTTTTCTGGCATTTTCAAATTTTTGTTCTTGTGTGTGTGTATAGTGATATGAAAATGGAGATTTAAGTTGGTTACTAGAAGAAGTTTTAACTTCCTTAGGATCATACCCAATTCCCTTTTTATTGTTCTGACTGACTCCATAAATCATGGATGCCATAATACTCCTACCTATTCCAATTTTCAGAAATTCTTGAAAGGCTTCTTCGTATTTATAAATTATTGCATTTGAAGTTTGTGGAGTTTGAGATAACGCTTCTTCTAATTCTAAGCTTTTTCTTTTTGCTCCATCTCTTTCTAATGTTAACAATCTGATTGTATCTTCTTGT
This sequence comes from Lathyrus oleraceus, assembly GCF_024323335.1. Taxonomy (NCBI): domain Eukaryota; kingdom Viridiplantae; phylum Streptophyta; class Magnoliopsida; order Fabales; family Fabaceae; genus Lathyrus; species Lathyrus oleraceus. The sequence goes on from NC_066581.1 coordinate 233,066,583, forward strand.
GCTAGAATTGTCATCTCAAGCTTGCCACAATCTTCAAATTTTGCTTTAAGACAGCCTTTAATGTTTTTAAACTTTTGTTTTAATTTCTGATATGAGCTAAGAGTTTCTGACAAACAAGATTCTAAATCAGATCGAGAAAGTTCAGAGAATACCTCTTCAGATTCTTCATCTGAGCTACTGGATGTGGTAGCCATAAGTGCCACGTTGGCCTGTTCATCAGAGTCAGATTCTGATGATCCAGATTCACTATCATCCCAGGTAGCCATCAGTCCTTTCTTTGTCCTGAAGGTATTTTTCTTGAAGCTTTCTTTTCTAGAGTTGTCTTTCTTTAACTTGGGGCATTCATTCCTGTAATGACCTGTTTCTTTACATTCATAACAGGTAATATCTTTGTTAGCTTTACCTTTTGAAGTTGACTCTGATCGATCCCCTCTGGGTCTTGGTCTTCTGAAGTTTTTGTTCCTCTTTTTCCAGAGTTGCTTAACTCTTCTGGTTAGTAGGGACAACTCTTCTTCATCATCAGAGTCTTCTGATTTAGAGTCGTCAGTATCTTCAGTTTCTGCCTGGAGAGCTTTGGTTCTGTCAGGTTTCCGTCTTTCAGATCTGGACTTTAGCGCTACGGACTTGTTCTTTTTCTGAGGCTCATCTTCCTCTAGTTCTATCTCATGGCTTCTGAGTGAACTGACAAGTTCTTCAAGGCTAATATTGTTCAGATCCTTTGACAGCTTCAGAGCAGTAACCATAGGTCTCCATTTCTTTGGCAGACTTCTGACTATCTTTTTGACATGGTCTGCAGTTGTGTATCCTTTGTCTAGAACCTTGAGACCTGCAATCAGAGTTTGGAATCTAGAGAACATTGCCTCTATGGCTTCATCATCCTCCATTTTGAAGGCTTCATATTTCTGGATAAGCGCCAGATCCTTTGTCTCTTTGACTTGAGAGTTTCCTTCATGAGTCATCCTCAGAGAGTCAAGTATGTCTTTGGATGTTTCTCTGTTGGTGATCTTTTCATACTCGTTGTAAGATATAGCATTTAGGAGTATGGTTCTGGCCTTGTGATGATTCTTGAAAACTCGTTTCTGATCATCTGACATCTTACTTCTGGGAACTTCAGCTCCATCCTCTGTGACAGGAGGTTTGTATCCATCTGTGACAATGTCCCAGAGTTCAGCATCATAACCCAGAAAGAAACTTTCAATTCTATCTTTCCAGTAGTCAAACTTTTCTCCATCAAAAACAGGAGGCTTAGCATTGTAACTATCTTTTTCATTTGAGTGGGCCATAGTTTTTCTCGTACTGGATCTCTCTACACTGTTAAGTGTTTGATTAGAAAATCAATAACAGAGCCGGAGCTCTGATACCAATTGAAGGTGAGAAAAACAAGAAAGGGGGGGTTTGAATTGTTTGGAAAAATAAGCGCTTTTTCAAAATGAAAACCACACAAGGATTTTATACTGGTTCACTTATAACACAAAGCTACTCCAGTCCACCCGGCCGAGGTGATTTCGCCTTCAACAAGGACTTAATCCACTAATCTTGAAAGATTACAAACAACGTCTAAGAGAAAAATCTCTTAGTCCTCTCAAGTATACAGACTACACAGAGTCACTTGAGGAAATCAACAAACAATAGATGAGAGATTTATGTAATCTAGAGTGCTTCTAAGATAAGCTAATATTACAATAGTAAGAACAAAGTGATTCACGTTATAAGCAAAAGCTTCGTGAAGATTTTTGAGAGCAAGAGTGTTTTTCTTGAGCGTTGATGTTTCAGTATAATTTTTCCTTGTATGTGTAGTGTACTGAATGTTGATTTGCAGTCCTTTATATAGATCAGTGAGGTAGTAGTTGAAACTGATGAGTAATAAGATGAATTTACGCCATAACATAAATAGCTTCTGCAGGATAACTTTCTCTCCTTGAAGTGACTACTTACCACATATAGTATCTTCTTTATTGAAATTGGAGATTAACGTCTCTCTCTGTATTAGGAAATCCATTTGCAAATCTTTACTTGACTTTAACGTTACTCTTTCATAATTAGCAATTCCATGATCAGAGTCTTCGTGTATCTGAGAATCTTGGAATCTTGATTCTGATGTTGAGTTCAGATAGTTTCTTCAGACAGCGCTGATAACTTCTGGAATTTAGAGATAGCGTTGTTCAGAGTCAGACCATCTAGAGCTTACTTCTTGTTCAGATGCTTCTGATACTTTGCTGTTATGCTCAGAGTTAGACTTTCTTGAACTTGTTTCCACTTCAGATGCTTCTGATCATTTGATAATTTGTATCTGATCTGGTTTTGTATCTGATGACATCATCAGATTTCTTCCTTCTTTCTTTAGAATCCTGCACACTTAGAAACTTTTCGTTAGGGTGCCATTTTTGGTTTCATCCTTTGTTATCATCAAAATCAAGGAATCTGTTGTAGAACAATTTTTGTTCTTACAATCTCCCCCTTTTTGATGATGACAAAACAAACTTAATTAGCAGATGAAACATGAATAATATCAGATCAGATAGATAAGAGCTCCCCTTGAGATAGTGCTAGGGAGTTCAGAAGTTCTTACCAGAGCTTCCAAGCAATGAGGTTTCTGAAACTTTCTGCAATTTCTTAAGTCCAAGTTAGATAGTTTTATTTTTAAGAAAAAAATATGTTGCAGAGTGTTTAAGGTATTTAGACAATATTTTCATCAGAGCTATTAATGACTTCTCCCCCTTTTTGTCAGAATCAAAAAGACATAGCAAAAATAAATAAATTAAGAGAAAAAACAATGTATTCAGATAAAAGCACAAAGGCAACAAGAACATGAAAACATCAGAAAGCAAAAGACAAAACAACAGGCAAACAAAAATCCTAAGTGTCTAGGGGTTTGGAGGCGGAGGCATTCTCTGAAGCAACATAGCAAGCATGTTCTGGATGTTGTCGTTGACAGTATCTTGGTTGTCCATTCTGGCCCGGAGTTCATTCTGATCTTGCTTAAGTTCTTTCAGCGTCTGGAGAACCATAGGGATGACAGAAGAGGACTCCCCCAGAGTCAGAGCCTACTGTGCTTCAGCAGCGGCCTGTGCTTCAGCTTCTCGCGCAAGTCTCTCTTCCTCTAGCCTCCTGGCTTCTTCAGCAGCTTCTCTGGCAAGTCTTTCCTGGAGTCTTGCCTCAACATCTCTGATGTAGCCATTTCTGACTTGTTCAGAGATGTTCTTCAGTCTAAAAGCCTCAGAGGTCATCCAGCCAATGACTCTGTTCCAGTGTGTCCTTACAGAGTCAGGATCATCACTGACTTCAGAGTTAGTGGTCAGAGACTTGACCTTTTGTACTGAAGCCCCTGCTACCAGCATGATGGCTTCCTCAAGGGTAGGTACAGAAAGGTTTGGTTCAGAGGTTTGGGGTGAAGATGTTGGAGGGCTGAGATTTAATGTGAGAGGTTCAGATTCTGCTTCAGGTTCAGATCTTTGGGGTGAAGCGCAAAGAGGGTTTAAGTCTAAAGGTTCAGTTTCAGTTTCTGATTCAGGTGCAGCAGAGGTGTTTGGTGGGTTGATATCAGAGGTGGGAAGGTCAGAGGGTTGGTCTTCAGAAGGTTGGTTTTCAGAAGGGATGGTGGTTGTTTGTTGTGGTGGTGAAGTTATTTCAGGTTCTGTTGGTTGTTGTGAAGCGAGGTTTTGAGCATAAATTTGGGCTAAGGTTGGAGAGTCAGGGTCAGAGTAATCTTGGTCAGAGGAGATAGAAAGGTATGGGGGTGATTCTGGTTCTGAGGATGATGAAGAGGAAGTGCTTTGGTTCATTTGTTCAGGTTCAGAAGGATGTATGAATGTACGGGCGATATTTAGAATTGGTGAAGATTGTGAAGTTCTGGTGGTTGAAGGTGGGATATCAGAGGTTGTAAAAATAGGTGGTGTTGGGAGAGGATTAGAGGAAGGGGTAGAGGAAACCATCAGAGGGTCAAAGGAAATAGGAGGAACAGACGTACCAGTAGAAATTTTCAGAGGAGCTGGAGATCTGCTTCCAGAAGATTCTCCAATTCTTGCCTTCTTTGCCTGAGATGCTATCTTCTTCTCAGAGAGACCTCTCTTGTACCTGACGAAGTCTTCTTCTGAATCTAGACAATCGTCGAGGCTGAAGTCAGATATGTCAACACCTTCATCCAGCAGACGCTGAAGATAGATAGCAACCGCATCTCTGGGTTCATCCTTGAAGAGGCCAATTCCTGTTAGCAGTTATCGCAATCACCAGTCTGATTGTCTCACGCCTCGCTACAGGAGCAAACACCTCAAGGTAGTCTAACCCAGGTTTATGTAGAAAACCTCTTGCCACTAACCTTGCTTTGTGTTCACTACATCAAATAAGGGAAAAGAGGGCGCTTTTTTTGGCCTATAACAGCGCTTTAAAGCGCCCTCTAATCTGGCGCTGGCATAGGTAAAGACAGCGCTTTTTTTCCTGGTGAAAGCGCTCTCTAAAATGGCTCTTTAAGCCCTTTAAGGGCCACTTTAGAGGGCGCTTTTTAAAGAAAGCGCCCTCTAAAGTGGAAACTTTTAATGGTTTAGAGGGCGCTTTTACTGGAAAGCGCCCTCTAAAGTGGAAACTTTTAAGGGTTTAGAGAGCGCTTTTATTGGAAAGCGCCCTCTAAAGTGGAAATTTAAAGGGTTTAGAGGGCGCTTATTTTGGAAAGCGCCCTCTAAAGTGGGTGGTTATTTTAATTTTTTTTTTAAAAAGCGCTATATTTATTTATTTATTTTAGACAACATGTATATTGAAGCAGTACACCTAAAACTGTATAATTTGAAGCCCTTTTTCACACATTGCATTCAACAAGCCTTATATACAACAATCCATACATATACAACAATACACTGATATATAATCGTTTAACTTCTAAAGATTCTAAATATACAACCAATTCATAACTTAAAAAGAAATAAAACTAAGTAGCAAAAGCATCTCTGAGATGTATGTTTTTTTTGCTAGCCGCGGTCTTCTTAGCAACAACCTCTTTTTGTTCAATATCAATAGCATGAACCTAAAATATCATAAAATTAGTTAGGTGAAGTATAAGATCAAGAATTAACATTTTCTATGCATAAATATCATATAATTGTGTTTATACCTTTTTTTTTTATGCAACTGACTCGATTTGCTGTAATAAAAGCCATTTTACCTGTAATAAAGAAAACAATTAAAATTATTTGACCTGTACCTTTTTCACTAAGTTCTCTTTCTTTTCTTGGTTGGAATATGTTCTACATGTCTCTTAACAACACAGACGGTTGGATTGATCCAAATACCCTCATTATGATCATTTCTAATATATGAATCATTTGATATAATATTCCTTCAGACAAACTTATAAATATACATCCTGCAGTAATTTCATAGCAAGGAGAAATATATATAACGAGATAACAACTATGGCAACAACCACAGTGACTCATTTTTATTGTCAGCAGCAGCAGTAAGAACAAATCATATACATAAGTTTATTGAATGAAATCTCCCTAAGAGATGTTGTATTTCTGTGTCTGGTTATTTACCGCAAAGGCGATAACATAGTTCTTCAGCCTGCTCGTCAGGGTTACGGTTTGACAGAGAAAAAATGTCACTTCTTCCATTGTTCAAACATGTCACGTTAAGTTTGTTTCCGATCTGGTAATCCTGCAGCATTACATCACAAAAATGTTAGCATCAGTAACATTTCAAGTTTCATTGTTGAACTTTTCAAGCATTAAATCATCATAAGAAAATTTGTTTGGCAAATAAATTAACCATATATGCAGAATCGAAACTGGTTCTTTTAATATGTGTCAACAGAACTAAAGATTAGTTATATCAGTTGTAATCACTTTTATGCCGGTGCTTCATAGAAGCTGCATAGATCAAGCAAATACATAAGGAAGTAGCATAGCAACATCACTCACCTCACAAGAAATGTAGCCTGGTTTACAGCTCGGAGGGGCACAGGTTATATAATGGCACCAAGAGCAGTAATCATTCAAGTCCACCCCTTTAATGAACAAGACGCCGCCGCTGACCAATCTGTAAACAACCACTTTCACATTGGAGACACTAGTACATAACAATGTAATTCACCTAACAGCAACAACAACAAAAAAAGGAGAGAGACACTACCCAACACTAAGTAGCACAAAAGAGATAATCCGAAGCGCATATTGATAAGATTCTTGCTTCTGGGAAGTATTAGACTTGTTTAGATTAAGCCAATGATGCTGACGGCGAGTCAAAATGACAAATCCAAGAAGAAATCCTGATGTAAACCCTCCAATGTTACTAAAATTACTTCCAAATGGAAAAGTTCCAAGAGCTAAGACCAAAAATGAACAATAGCGAACGTCAGAAGAGAAACCAAGTAATATGAAGATTAGAAAAATACCTATGGTGTCAAAATCGAACAGCTAACAACGAATTAATAGAAGGAGGAAACGTCGTAGATCTAACAGAGGTGGAAGGAGAACGCCTTAGAAGTAGCGAAAATCGTAGCAGTGAGAACCCTAACGTGAAAAAGAACGAAAATAACAGAGATTGAAATAACAAAATGCGCAGTATGTTATAATTTTAATGTTTACTAAAGGGGACCTTAGAGGGCGCTTGTGGAAAAAAAACGCCCTCTAAAGGGGGCCTAAGAGGGTGCTTATGAAAGCGCTCTCTAAGGCTTTCCAAAAGCGCTTTATAAACTGGAAAGGCACATGGACTTATAGAGCGCTTTTTTTAAAAGCGCCCTCTAAGGGTAACCTTAGAGGGCGCTTTCTAAAAAGTGCCCTGTATTGTTGTCCCTCTATCTCCTCCTTATTTTTTCGCTTCACCTTAGAGGGCGCTTTATTACAAAAGTGCCCTCTAAAGTGCGCTGTCTATTCCAATTGTTCGCTCCTTATTTTTTCACTTCACTTTAGAGTGCGCTTTTGTAATAAAGCGCCCTCTAAGGTGCGCTGTCTATTCCAGTTTTTGGCGTAGTGGTTTGTCAATTGGTCCATCTGGATTCATTTTAACCTTGAAAACCCATATGACATTGATGGTTTTCTTTTCCTTTGGAAGCTCAGTATCAGATGCTGGAACCCCAGAAGTACCACCTTCAGAGGCATGACCACCTTAAGAGTCTGGAATATTCCAAGAGTCTCAATCACAATTAGAATATGGACCAAAATCAGATTAACCTTCAGAGTCAGACTCGCCTTCAGAGTCACCTTCAGAATAATCTTCTGATTCTGACTCATCTTCAATACCTTTAGATTTTGAAGTATCTTCATGTTGTTGTAAGCCCTAAAGGCCAATACTTTTGGTACTTGTATATAAATATTTATTAATAATAAAAAGCTTTTTCTTTATTATGTTTGTTTAATAAAGTCCCTAGAATAGTTAGTTCGTTTAATGTATCAATTGTGACTTAATCATGAGATTCCATTAAACATAAGGACAATATTCTTAAAGTATTTGTAGTCGAGCTTTGTTGTGAAGTGAGATAACATTAAAGCATTAAGACTATTATGTATATAGACTGATGATCACATCTCATGGATCATGGATAAGGAGTTATCAAGTCTTAAACATAAGTATGAATATTGAGAGTAATATTTATACTGGATTGACCCGCTATGAGAATACTATATAGAATGTTATGCTAAGTGTCATAAGTTATTCTCATGGTGATAATGGTGCATACCACCCTTTGACCTGAAACCACTATGTACCTTAGATGTAGAGTCGAGTGCCTTATTGCTGATCAAACATTGTCAGTAATTGGATGACCATAAAGACAATTGATGGGTACTCCACGAAGCATGCTGAGGGACATGAGTGACCTAGATGGAATTTATCCATCCTGCGTAACAGGATAAATGTCTACGGGCCCAATATTGAACTGGACAAGGATGACACGGTTTATGCCTTGTGTTCAATATAGACATAAGGGCAAAAGGGTAATGTAGCGGGGTATTCGTTACCATTAGAGATATTGACTAAATCCAAGGTAAACCATACAAGTCGAGTCGCCACCGCACTTCTATTTATCCAAAGGAATGGTTAGAAAGCGAATAAAAACCTAAAAGTTTTATCAAATCAAAAACTAGTAAAAATGTCAGAGATCTGGGTAAGGGGGTTGGTTATGCAATGGGAAGGTTTTAAGCACCCAAAACATCCTAGGTACTCCTAGAGAGCCCTTTTCATACTTGTTGTAAGGTTGGTATTGTGTAAAGAAAATTATTTGTGCAAACATGATTGAAGAGATGAGAAGAGAATATACAAGTTATTTACATTTTGTGTTTGAATGGATAAACCCATTGCCTACGTACGATCTTAAAAAAGATCAGGATCAAAACCTCGTAGTTCGGGGTAAAAATCTCAAAATGAGTTGGTGAATTGATTGGTCCAAAAGCCTTAAGGTCTTTTGTTATCCAAGGGAGAAAACTCAACCTAAAACCACAAATCCACCATGTGAGGATAGCTTCAACATGCTAGTGAGGGGTTAACCCTATAATAAGCATGGAAGACTCATTGTCCATCACTAAGGATATAGGTGAGTATTACATCTACCTCAAGGATAACTCAAACCTAATAGCTAAAGGTTATGAAAAGTTTGATTAAGGGAGTGGCCATTGAAACCACAAAAGTATTTGAATGAGTTATATTTACCAATGAAAAGTATTTACAAAATATGGTCAAAGTTGACTTAAAGATTCAATTCAAAATAAGTGTTATGAAAAGAAAGTTTGAAAATCAAAAGCATAAGGCTTAGGTTTCTAATGTTTGAAAAGAAGTGTTAAATGTTTGCACAAAAGTTTTGGCTTGGGTTAGAGTGGAGGGAAGAAGAAGAAAGGCTAAAGTCCTAATCATACAAGAGATAAGGGAAAAGAGAACAAGACCACAAATGGAGTTCCTCTCTTGAGATCATATTGATGATCCAAGTAGCTCCCATCCTTTGGAATATGCAAGCAAAATAATAGTAAGCTCAAGCAATCAACAATCAATTTAGCTCTTGGAAAGTTCTTCAATGGCTCTTAGATCTCTCTCTCTTAGAAGCTCATGGCAATGGTTCCTCAATTTGGCTCAAAGTTGGAATCCCTAGCACAAGAACACACACATTAAAAAGTTCCATCAGACAATCAAGAATGAGCAAGAAGGAGTTTTAGAGATTGGTCCTTTCAAAGTTCTCTTCAACATTTATAGCATTCTAAAGGCTCAATGCCTAGTTGCTCTTTGACTTTTATAGCACTCTAAAGGCCCAATGCCTAGTTGCTCTTCAAACTCCATTAGCTTGGAGAAGGTCCTAAAGTCTAAGTCCATTTGTCCATTTCTTTGCATTTGGTCAACAACAATCAAAACACAAACACAATGATATATACACAATCATGTGCTCAAGTGAGCAAAAGGCAAATTGCATGAACATAAACATGTGCTCAAGTGAGCAAAGGGAAAAGAAAATGAATAATATGTACAAGAATAGTAAATTGCATAAAAGTAAAGTGCAAAAAAGTAAATGTTAATGGTTAATGGTTAATGTTAGTAGTTAGTGTGCCATAAGGCAAATTTAGCGCTATGTTAAGCAATCGTAATTGGACTTATGTAGAAGTCACAACTATCTGAGGCCGGTCAATAATAATGTAGGCAACAACACAAGTTAGAAGTCTTGATTAGTGAACCAAGTTCCAACAACTTGTCATGCCAAAAAGAAGAAGAGAAATGATCTTGTATTGGTTTAAGTCCTTTGCATGATTTAGGAAGCAATCTATCCTTAATGCAAATCCATTCACTTGATCAATTGATCAAGATGAATTAGATTTGAATCAAGGAAGATTAAACCTCTCTAATCAATGCTAACTTATCAACCTTTAACTCATTGATCCAAAAGAAAAGAAGAAGAAGAAGAAGAAGAAGAAGAAGAAGAAGAAGAATGGAGATGGAGAATTAAAGTGCATGAAATGAAAATGGAATATACCAATCACAAGTGTTGACCAATGACATTGAGGATCATGGTCAAACTATCAAAAACAGAAGTGGGATGAAGATTGGAAGTCAAGAAATGAACAAAATATTTTTGGCATTTTTTTAATATTTGAAAATAAACTTGAATTAAAATATTAAAGAAAGGTCAAACTTCAAAATCACTTCAAATCAACTTTGAAAAGTCCAAGTGATTTATCCCAAGTTCAACAAGGTCAAACAAAGTTTGACAAAAAATTTCAGCATTTTTTAAAGTCAGAAACTATTTTTAATCAATTAAAAATGAATAAAAACAACCTAATTGAACTAAAATCTGAAATAAATCTCAAATCAATTAAAAAATTGATGAAAATATTTTTCATAGATCCATTATCATTCAAATAGGTTGAGAAAATATTTTTTGTAATTTTTGAATATCAAAAACTATTTAAAATGAATTAAAAATAACCAGAAAAGAGAAAATTATTAAAAAAATAGCAAATGACAAAATAAAAAATATTAAAAATCATTTTTAGAAATTAGAATTAAAAAGAGAAATAATGCAATTGGTCCCATATTTTTTGGAACTAAAATGAGAGAGTTATGAATTTTGGAAGTTAAATGAAATAAAATAGGAATTATGAAAAATCAGAAAAAAAACACAGCGCTTGGATGAGATTTCATTAATTGACGTGGAGGATCTAATGGTCATGGCATGCGCGCCCACCAAAGTCCTCAGTCAATGCAACCACACACTGAATTAAAATAAGTCATAACATTGGAGGGTGGAGGTTAGATCTAGGAATTAAGATCAACGATCCACATTGAATCTGGCAATGAGACGGTGGCCAGCGCCACCGTCTTCTCCGATGAGCTCCGGCGAGGGCCAAAAAACACAGAGATTCAAATGCTCACCAAAATGGACGATCTAGGCACCGTTCGAAAGAGGAAATGATGTACATCACTCATGTACCACTCACTTCCACTCTAGATTCCTATTAAGAGAGAAATTAGAGATGGAAGCTTGATGGTGTTCATCATGAACTTGCTCGATTTCAAAAATTAAACATACAACAATGATGCCTCTATAGAGAGGACTTCAGACAACATAATATCAAGGCCAATAGATCAAGGAATAAAGAGATTCAAAGCAAAAACCAGTTGATCCACACCTTTGGATTGTGAAGCTTTGAGTCCCTTTCCTTGACTCCTTTTGCAAAACAGAACTTCAATGGATCAAATGATGAAGGTTTAGGAACTTTAGATCTGAAGATTCAACCAAATTCAATTGAATTTCAGATCTGAATTTTTTGAAGAAAATGGATTTAGTTCCTTTGGTATGGTTGGGAATTCACTCTTACAGCATTTCAGGCGCCCTTAGGTTGGTTAATTATGAAGCATAGCACATGTATTTATAGCTGGAAATGGCTGAACAAGTGAGTTTACTCGTGTGCATGGCAAATGGATTTCTCCTTGCATGGGCTTGTGTGATCATGTGGAAGGCCCAATGAGTATTGGAATGACCTGCTGAGCTCATATGAATTGCAAATGAACGTGTACATTGAGTATAAACAGCTCATGCATGGCAATTTGAATTGAATTTCACAAAATGCATTAAATCTTCATGCCTTCGAAAATGGTGCTTCCAAACTCCAAATGCTACCTCATGAGTAATGGCTAGAAAGCTTGTTGCATAAGGAACAAATGATATGTTGACCAAAATTTCAATTGGGCCTTGGAAATTAATGAATTTTGAGTTTAAAGTATAGGGTGCAAAACATGCAAAAGTGAAGTTTCCAAATTTGGCCAATGTTCAAGCCCTTCTGTCTCAATGATGCAAGCTTCAAATGAAAAAACCTCCAACATCAAAGTTGTAGATCTTTTCAACACAATCAATTTGAAGTTAAATTTTGCATCATTTGGGTTTTTGATGAAGAAGTTATGGGCACTTGAAGTTAGACTTTTTTCCATTTCAATGCATTTGGTCCAAAGTGACCTATAATGTTTTTCATTATCACATGTATTTCTTTTGAGATTTTGAAATTTTGCTCAACATAACATTTGAATTAGACACAATAAGCTTTCCAATTCATTTGGTTCCACCTCAAAATCGTAAAAAATGAATGAGTTATGTTCTTGGGAAGTTGACCTAAAACTAGGGTTTCAGTCAAAATGACCTATAATGTCTTGGAATGGGAGATGATCTTCCAAACTTCAAATCAAATTTTGATGAACATGAAAGTTTTTCATATTGTCCTTAAGAACATTTTTGCTCTTGGTATAATCTCCATTTGACTAACACATAAAACGTTAGGTCTCAGTGCATTTTCAAAATAGTCAGATGAATTGACTGATCAACTTTTCAAGTCCACAACTCATATCTTGATGAATTGATGATTGAGGAGACTCAAATAAGTTCAAATATGCATGAAATGATGAATTAAAGAACTTCCCTTGATTTTTTTTGACCATGGGCTGGGGTTGCTTCATGAGCAAGGCACAGTTGGTACACAGATGAATTAAGGTTTCTTTGGGAACAAACCTCAAACCCTTTGACTTGCTTTGATCAAAAATGATGAATTGAGATACTAGAGAGGCATATTTTATGGATGAGAGCTTTGGGAACCATTGCCATGCTTGCCTTCATCTTCTCTTGGTCATATCATTGCACAAAGGATCACCTAGATGCTTTTAGCTCTGTGATTGCTCAAGCTACAAACAAGAAATGTTAGTGACATATTTTTGTGCTTTTGGTTAGTAAACAAAATGAGAAAAGCAATAATACACAATTCAAGCATGCTTGGTGATCTCAAACCACTCACAAGAGGTACCACCCAAAGGCAAAGGAAACCCAGATGCTTATGATCCTTGAGGCTTTGCAAATGCAATGTTATGATGCCATGACGGATCTTAGGGCCAAAATTGGGGTCTTACAGGTAATTATACACATAAGTATTATCACAAAATGATTTGTCAGATCACATGACATTTTCGTGTCTTGGGTAGCAGTGATGTGTTGCTAGATACCACTCACTGTTTATTATGTTAAATACGTGATTTAATATAATTGCTAATGTCGCGAAAACCTATAGGGTCACACACAAAAGGACAGATTGATGAGAGATAGAGTAACTAAGAAACATCGTAAGATACGGTGCACTTAAGTGAATTGTAGAACATCGTAAGGTACAATATACTTAAGTGGAATACAAAATATGGTAAGGTACCACACGCTTAAGTGATTTTGGCATATCATAAGATATGGGCCACATACACTTAAGTGGGCTTTTTAGCTTGCAGACCACACAAGTGGTTCTATAAATAGAACCCTTGTGCAGAAGCATTTGTGCAGTTGTAATTTCGTTTCTCTCTCTCTCTCTCTCTCTCACTCAAAGCCTTCATTCGTAGCAACTAATGCTGAGATTGAAGGAATCTGTTCGTGTGGATTGAGTTGAGGCGTTATCACCATTCAACGTTCGTGATCACTCTTTCGATCTGCATCAAGGGTTTCAATCGCCACAAGAGGTAACGATTATATCACTGATCATGCTCATTCGTAAGGATCACTAAAGGAGAATTTTTTTAATTTCCGCTGCGTTTTGGATCGCAATTCTCCTTCAGTGGTATCAGAGTCACTTACGAAACCATGCATCTGATAGCTGTTTATTTTATGTATTTTCTGTATTAATACGATTAAAAGACAGAATGAATCAAAGAAAAAACGAGTAATTAAATTTGGCATCATGTGTGTACGATTTGGATGATTGATGTTGAATATGCTTCAGAATCTGACATTAGTATGGTGAAGCAGCGATACATCGATCGTCCATATGTTACACAATTGAGATCGATCAAGTTATATATATGATATAAGGAATTCTGATGCAAAATACGGTATATATGATATATTGTTTCTCTTTCGTTCATTCAAACACTTAATGATTGTTTTCCTTTGAGCGATCAATGGTCATTTGCTTTGGAATCCGACGAAAGTATGGTGAAGCAATGACGTGTTGATCAATCATACTGAATTAAAAATCGAGGTGTGTTTGACGATATGAAATTGGTGCATTAGGGTTCATGACGGTACAAGGGTTGTGTTGTCAAAGAGTTATGCGATTAGGGTTGTGACTGCGTAAGAGTTGTGCTTTAAAGTATCAAGTTTTGATGCGGAAATCGACGTCGATTTCAAGTGTTGATCGGGCAGCGGAACCCCCGACTAACTCTGCGAAGTGTGATCGGTCGCTGAAATTTAATTTGGTTTATTTAATTAACAGAATTTAAATTAATAATAATAATGTGTTTATTATTATTGTCTTGTGGTGATCGGTTATGGCCTTAGTTTTCCTTTATTTTGTTTTGGGATTTTAAAATACGACCTGCATGTCGTTCCTCTCTTTTAATCTCTTAATGTAACTTCTTTTCTCGTCTCACTCCCTCGTATGTAAAACGAGTTTCTTTTATGTAATGTAATGTTATGAAGAAAGAGAAGAATACAATATCAAAGGAGGACAACCTTGAAGATCTTACTTGGAGAAGCTTAGATCGTTATTAGGTTAGCTTAGGTTCTCTCATTGGCTTGGGAGAACAATTGCGCTAGAGGGTCATAACTATTTCATTGTGAATGTATGTTGATGCATGTGAGAGACGATTTATATGATAAATAAGTCGGTGAGATCAGAATAATTGCAAATTCCCTCAAATTAAATATTAAGTTTATGCTTTCCAAGTTTTATCACTCATCAAGACTAGTATCGAATAATGTAGGTTTCGCCTACGCGAGGTGCATATTCTATATTAGTAAGGTGCGATGGGATAATTTTAATATCTAATTGCTAAAACAATGGATCAAACTTAACTAAACAAATTATAATAAGATTATATATGTTTAGAAGTAAGAGTTGGAAATGATCCATGTGATGGATTGAAATAAGGAGTTATTCACCCAACTAAAATATTCGAGAGTTGTATTAGATACAATTGGAAGAAGTTCCTACCTAAATAACCTAGTTTTGTGTAATCCGTCTATGCGGACTTAAAACAAAGTGAAATGTGGATCTCGACCCACTAGAAAATCTTCCAACGGGATTTTCCGAATCAAATGGTGAGGGTCATTTGTTTTGAGTAAAATAGTGGGAGCATATTTAATTAAAGGGCTAATTAAATATGTTATTGATACTTATATTTTCATTATTTTCATGTAGATTACCATGACAACAAACACCTCTAACAACATTTTTCGATCAATCCTTGATAAGGAAAAATTGTCTGGGACAAATTTTCTGGATTGACACCGAAATCTGAGGATTATCCTCAAACATGATAGAAAGCTATATGTCTTGGAGAAACATGTTCTTGAAGAGGAACCTCCTAGTTCTGCACCTAAGGCAAAAAGAGATGCTTATAAGAAGCATGTCGATGATGCTAATGAAACTGCTTGCCTCATGCTAGCTACCATGAACTCAGAGTTGCAAAAGCAACATGAGAACATGGCAGCGTTCGATATGATCGAACACCTGAAGATGCTCTATCAAGAGCAGGCAAGGCATGAAAGGTTTGAAGTTTCAAAAGCCTTTTTTCAAGTAAATCACAAGATAAAGAATGACAATATCACAATAATAATGGTTAGTGAATATAAATGACACAAAATAAACCACAAGTTAATAGTAACAAAAATCACAATAACAAAGGTTAATGATAAAAAAGGTTAGTGAAGTATAATTAGTGGTTAGTAACAATAAAATAAATTGCAAGGAATTAAAGTGCAATAATATAAATGTTAGGAGTTAGTAGTTAGTAGAATAACAATAAGCAAATGTATTAGCAAGTTAATGTAGAGAATATGGTTTCATCTATGCATCAAATGACTCAAATATGGTTGAAATAGAGGCAACCTATCAATGCCTCACAGTATCATGAAGGATCTATTGATAAATCATTAATAGGTTTGAAACATTGAAGGTTTTATCAACTCTAAACAACCATGGCCATGATCTAATAGATCTCATCAACCAAATAAATGTAACAACAAGTCAACAATAAATATTAAATGATAACAAGAAACAAAGTTTGATTGAAAATGGTGGATAAAAGTAGCAAGAGCAAGAAATCCCCAAAAGGATGTAAACCCAACAAAACCCACTTGTCTCAAAGTTGACTCAAATCTCACTCAAAACACAACCCAAGAGTAAAAATCCATTTTCAAACACAAAACAAACCAAAAATGTCAAGGAGTTTGAGTCCAAAATATTACCAAGATTGTGGTGTCAAAACTAGGTTATTGTTGTGTTTGGGTTTGAGAATGAAGCAAAAAGCTTGGAAGAGGGTGGCTATGGTTGTTGTGATAGGAAAATGGAAGAGAAGGAAGGTGTATGTTTATATGGTGGTGGTGAATGATTATGTAAGTGAAGGTCACAAGTTTGCTACTGTTTTTGTTGTGTGGAGATTGTGGATTTTTACATGGTGGTTGGGTGGTTCAAAGAAGAAAAGAGGGTTTGGGTGAGTTAGGGTTTAGGTTGAAAAAAGGGAGCTTGAATGTTATTTGGACAGAGGTTTTGTGGCTTTAAAGCTTGAAAAATGAGTGGGGATAGTGCTCTATTTATAGAGAAAGCAAAGGGGTTGAAGTGGGTGAAAGAAAATTACTTTGTGGTGAAAAAATAGAGTTACTACTGTTGTCTGTGCAGGTGTAATTGATTACCATGATTGGGGTAATCGATTACACCATCCAAAATGGGCTGGAAACCAATTTCTTGTCTGTGTAATCGATTACACAGTCCAAAATGGCCTGGAAATCAATTTTTGTCTGTGTAATCGATTACCATGATTAGGGTAATCGATTACACAATCCAAAATAGCCTGGAAATTAATTTTTGTCTGTGTAATCGATTACCATGATTAGGGTAATCGATTACACAGTCCAAAAATTGATTTTTTCCTTATTTTGTTGGTTTTTTCCTCCAGAACTTTAACCGGATAACCCCAGTTTTTCCCAAGTGTAAACACCATGCCTTGAGTCTGTGTAATGAGTATTTGGTTATGAAGTTTCAATGAAATTGTGATGATGAAATAATGAATACATGCATGGGCAGTAGGGCCATGGATCAGATGAAAGTTGTATCGGGGTAGGGTGAATTTTGGGGTATGACAATAATAAAAGGTTTTTTCTTTATTATGTTTGTTTAATAAAGTTCCTAGAATAGTTAGTTCATTTAATGTATCAAGTGTGACTTAATCATGAGATTCCATTAAACATAAGGACAATATTCTTAAAGTATTTGTAGTCGAGCTTTGTTGTGAAGTGGGATAACATTAAAGCATTAAGACTATTATGTATATAGACTGATGATCACATCTCATGGATCATGGATAAGGAGTTATCAAGTCTTAAACATAAGTATGAATATTGAGAGTAATATTTATACTGGATTGACCCGCTATGAGAATACTATATAGAATGTTATGCTAAGTGTCATAAGTTATTCTCATGGTGATAATGGTGCATACCACCCTTTGACCTGAAACCACTATGTACCTTAGATGTAGAGTCGAGTGCCTTATTGCTGATAAAACATTGTCAGTAATTGGATGACCATAAAGACAGTTGATGGGTAATCCACGAAGCATGCTGAGGGACATGAGTGACCTAGATGGAATTTACCCATCCTGTGTAACAGGATAAATGTCTACGGGTCCAATATTGAACTGGACAAGGATGACACGGTCTATGCTTTGTGTTCAATATAGACATAAGGGCAAAAAGGTAATTGTACACATAAGTATTATCACAAAAGGATTTGTCAGATCACATGATATTTTCGTGTCTTGGGTAGCAGTGATGTGTTGCTAGATATCGCTCACTATTTATTATGTTAAATACGTGATTTAATATAATTGCTAATGTCGCGAAAACCTACAGGGTCAGACACAAAAGGACGGATTGATGAGAGATAGAGTAACTAAGGAACACCATAAGGTACGGTGCACTTAAGTGAACTGTAGAACATCGTAAGGTACGGTGTACTTAAGTAGAATACGAAATATGGTAAGGTACCACACACTTAAGTGATTTTGGCATATCATAAGATATGGGCCACATACACTTAAATGGGCTTTTTAACTTGCAGCCCACGCAAGTGGTTCTATAAATATAACCCTTATGCAGAAGAATTTGTGCAGTTGCAATTTCGTTTCTCTCTCTCTCTCTCTCTCACACACACACACACACACTCAAAACCTTCATTCATAGCAGCTAGCACTGAGATGGAAGGAATCTGTTCGTGTGGACTGAGTAGAGGCGTTATCACCATTCAACGTTCGTGATCATTCCTTCGATCTGCATCAAGGGTTTTAATCGCCACAAGAGGTAACGATTTTATCACTGATCATGCCCATTTGTAAGGATCACTAAAGGAGAATTTTTTTAGTTCCCGCAGAATTTTGGATTACAATTCTTCTTCACTTCATAAGTTAACTCACCAGATTTAGATTGAGATTTACTTCAATCCCACACTTCTCATTCCTTCACAATGACATCTCTACTAAATTCAACCTTGTTAGTGACATGACAGTAGAGCTTATAAGCACATGTATTGTGGTACCATACAACTAATATAATTCGGCTTCTATCATCCAACTTCCTTCTCTTAGCATCTGAAACATGTTTGTAACAAACAGAACCAAACACCTGCATATGTCTAACACTTTGCTTATCTCCAGTCCACTTCTCTAAAGGAACAATTTCCTCCAGTTTCTTGGTTGGACACCTGTTGAGCATATAAGTTGCACTGGTAATAACTTCCCCCTCCCCCCAGAAGGTGTGAGTTATCTTTTACTCCTTCAGCATGCTTCTTGTCATATCCAACAAAGCTCGGTTTCATCTTTCAGCAAGACCATTGTGTTGAGGAATGTATGGAGCAGTCACCTCATGCTCAATTCCATTCTCCTCACAGAACTTTCTGAACTTTGTAGAGTTATACTCACATCCTCCATCAGTTATGAGAATTTTCAGCTTCTTACCACTTTGATTCTCAATCTTGATTCTGAATTTCTTAAATTCAGAAAACACCTTGTGTTTGAACTTTATGAGGGATGTCCATGTCATTCTTGTGAACTCATCAACAAATGACAAAAAGTATTTATTCCCTCCAAGTGAAGGTACTGGAAATGGTCCACACACATCAGAATGCCCAACACCCAGAGTATGCTTTGATCTTGGAGGCATTTCAGATGCAAATGGAAGTCTTGGTTGCTTTCCTCTCATGCACACATTGTATGACTTCTGTGACTTCTTAATTGCATGAATTCTATGTACCAACTTCTATGAATTCAAACTCCTTAAGATTATGAAGTTCAGATGACCAAATATTTTGTGTCACAATTCACTTTCCTTCACAACACTTGTTGCACTAAGACATTCAGAGTCTGCAGTTTTAACATTCACTTTAAATATTTTATTCCTCCCTTGTTCTGACTTCATAATCAACTTCTGATTACAGTCATACAACTTCAAAAGATTGTCCTTCATAGTAATTGAAAATCCTTTCTCAATTAATTGACCTACACCCGTCATATTGCTTTTCATGACAGAAACATACCACACGCTCTGAATCAATGTTGTTTTACCATTATTCATAACTACTCTGACATTTCCCATACCTTCAGCATTGAGGTATTTATCATCAACACATTTGATCTTTGTCCTCTTTCTAGATTCAAACTCAACCATCCATTTCTTATTTCTAGTAAGATGATTTGAGCAACTAGTGTTCATATACCAGGAGTCTATCAAATATGCATCATCAGATTTAGAAGCCATCAATAGCACAAATTCATCATCAAAGTCTCTTATGACTATGTTTTCTTCATCTGAATTCCTTTCCTTGTTTGACCAACAATCAGAAACGAAGTGGTCAAACTTCTTACAATAATAGCACAGAACTTTCCTCTTGTCATACTTCTCTTTCCCCTTCTAAGCATTATTCTGCCTTTCAAAAGTTGAGGTTTTTGACTTCTGAACACCATCAGATCTCTTCCTGGGTTCTGACCAAGATTGTTTCTATTTTTTTTATCAGAAGCTACTTTCAGAGTCTGCTGCTATACCTCCATTTCATAGTTTCTCTCAGTCAAACGCAACTCTTGTGTCTCTAGACTGCTTTACAACTTTTCAATTCTCATGGTGCTAAGATCCTTAGAATATTCAATTGCTACCACAATATAATCAAACTGAGGAGTAAGAGACCTAAGTACTTTTTCAATGATACTTTCTTCAGAGAGAGTTTCTCCATACAACTTCATCTTATTTGTGATTAATATCACTCTAGAGATGTAGTCAGGTACTCTCTCATTGTTCTTCATGATGAGATTCTCATACTTCTTATCTAAAGACCGAAGCTTTACCTTCTTCAATGATACATCACCTTCGTAGCATTGTACATGTGTGTCCCACGCAACCTTCTCCGTCGTCGAATCAACGATTTTCTCAAACACGTTCACATCCACACAATGATGGATGTAGAACAACGCCTTCTGATCCTTCTTCCTCAGATCACGCTGAGCATTCCTCTGTGCACCCATTACATTTTTTGGAAGTGCAACCTGAACGTAACCGTCGTTGACGAGATCAAGAACATCTTGAGAATCAAACAACACACGTATCTGAATCATCCACCGATTCCAGTTCTTGCTATCGAACACTAGAACCTTAGTACTCAGATTACTGTTTCTGTTCATCTTCAGCTTTGTGCAAATCACTCAAATCTCATCAAACACTAGTGTTTCCCGTTCACACGGAATCAAGAAATGTGATTTTGTTCCGATTCCGATTCAAAAATTCAACATGAATTCAAGAAATGAAATCAATCACACATCGCCTCACCGTTCACTCGTGTTCCCTTGTGGATTTGAACCGAAGTTTTAGATATCAATTGTTGGTGCACAAGATGAAAAAGATGAAGATGAAGCGAGAGAGAGAGAGAGAGAGAGAGAGAGAGAGAGAGAGAGAGAGAGAGAGAGAGAGAGAATAACAAAATCTAACAAATTTCCACTACTATTCCACTAACGGCTATACAGAGAATGATTACTCCACCACTTTTGCGTGCAACGTGTTACATTACTTAATAGTTAAACACAATACTTACTTATATACACAAACAATAATAATGCATATATGAAATACTAAAATACTGAATTATCTTTCGAGAATAAATAGTTTAACATATATATATATATATATATATATATATATATATATATATATATATATATATATATATATATATATATATATATATATATATATATATATATATATATATATATATATATATATATATATATATATATAGATAGATAGATAAAATAGAAAGATAATTTAAATTAGTGAGATATCATAGGTATAATAATATGAATTATTGTATATAATTTAATAGACTAAAATTGTACGTGATCATTCTATTTTCATATCATTTCCAATCTCACCGTTGCGTGCATATGTTGGTTAGGTTGATTAACATATTATTTTGTTATACACATAAGGTATGAACAATAATAGGAATATAATTAATTTTCAAAAATATCGTACCAGTTGGTTTGATTGTAAAGTTTTGCATTTATTATTTGTTTTGTGAAATTAATTTTTATAAAGAATAATAATTTGCATATGAAGGATAAATTAAAATTTAGATTTTTTTATTATCAAAGTAGTCAAATATACTGAAGTTTGTAATTTCAAACTATATAAATTTAATTGTGTAATTTACTATCATAATTATATTACTTCACAAATCTCGAATTTGTTAATTAATAATGTGATCAAATTCATAAAAAAATTATAACTTAAAACTCTACAATTGAATTTTGATTATAAACTCAGTTCAATTATTTAATTTTGAAGTGAAAAGTGTACCGTTTAATTTAGAATTATTTGAGCTTGAAATTTGTTAATCACTAAAGTGATCAAATTCATTAAAGTTTACAATTATAAATTATGCAAATGAATTTTGATTTGATGCTATATGAATAACATATTTACGTTGAATGATATTTTTTATTAGAAGGCATATATAGATCACCTAAAGATTGATCATGACTTATAATTAATGAAATTAAAGTAATATTAACATACTTGTTACTTGTATATCCAAATATAGGGTGTGTTTTGAGCATGATTGATTTTATTAAAACATGTTCATTTAGCATCATTTTATTCAAATATGCTTTTGTAGGCTATGCATTTAAAGCATATAAACTTCTGAATTTTGAGTCTTATGAAATTATTGAGTCCTGAAATGTGAAGTTCTTTGAGAAACTCTTCATGAAGGATAATGAATTTGAGATTCTCATTATTGAAGAACCTCGTGAGAAAGATTCTTCATCGATAATTGAAACAAAACCCGAATTTAGGATAACCAAAAGTCTGAAAGACTAAGGATATAAGGTCAAACGAAATTGATTGTCGACTTATTTCCTTTTATCTGGTAGAAGGAAATAATGAGAACTTTGTTCCTAATATTCCTATTACTCTTCAGGTGGAAGATGATCTTAAGACTTATAAGGAAGCGATATCTTTAAGGGACTCCTCTTTTTAGAAGAATTTATCCAAGATGAAATAAATTCAATAATATCAAACCATACTTGGGAACTTGTCGATCCACTTAAAGGATCAAAATCTATTGGATGCAAGTGGGTATTTAGAAGGAAATATCATAGTGATGGTACATTAAACACCTACAAGTCTAGATTAATGACAAATGGTTTTAGATAAAAAGGAACATGTTGATTATTTCAACACATATACACCGCTAGCAAGGACGACAATAATTATAAGTATTATTTGCATTTGCTTCTTTGCATACAGAAATATACATTTGGTAACATCATATTACTACGTCCATTGTGCCAACTGTAGTAATATCTTATTTTTATGCGCCTAATTTTTTATTTTATTTTATTAAAATACTTTTCCCCGCGGTTCATTATATTAACCGTGGTGATAGATTAAGGGTTACAAGTTTCAAATCCCGTCACATTACAACAAATAAGACATTTCACGACGAAGATTTCACCTCAAACATTTAAAAACCAAATGGATATATATATATATATTAGGAGCGCCATGTTCTATTTTTTAAAAAAATATATACAATTTATTCCCTCGATTATTTTAAAAACCGAGGGAATATATAGCTATAAGGGAGATAACTTCGAATATCAGTTACTGCATTTTATGTTATTTTATGTTTAATCTTTTGCTAGCGCCTTTCCATCTTCCTTTTTAATTATTTTTATTAGTATTAATCTCGGTTACATAATCCAACTAAGAGGTAATATATTTTGCATTAATTTTTTCAAAAGCCCTTTTTAATTTTTTATTTTATATAATCAAATTCCTCGGGTTTAAAAAAAAATCAATGTGATAGATATTTTAAATGTATTTCTAGAATATGGCGCTATGATGCTTTATTATTTTTTTATTTTTAATTAAAACATACACATCAGTTTTTATGGAAAATCAATGTGATTTCTCTTTTGCATGAAATACTTCAGAGAACTAAACTTTTTCATTACCTATCAACGCTCTAACTTCATATCGTCATTCTCTTTGCAAAAACCTTAGACGATTTTCATCGTAACTCTCATCATAAATCTTCTAAGAGTTGACATTCATCAACACTCGAACATCAAAAATCATCCCGTTTGAGGTACGTTTGTTCTTCTTTTTCACGTTTGTTCTTCTTCCAAATAGGTTTATATCATTGAAATGTCTTTCATGTTCTATGAGTTATTTTTCACTTGCATTTGTTTCACTGAAATGACTTTAGTATTACTGAAATGACTTTAGTATCACCAAAATGGCTTTAGTTTCACATTTCTCTTGATCATTTATTTTTCCATTTTTATCACTAAAATATTGTTAGTCAGTATGTTTCTATATGTTGTTTATAGCTGAAGTGATGTTAATTAGTATTTTTCTTTATTTAGATAGTCATGGCCGATTCAACAATCACCTCCTATACAACATGTGATGCAACCTCTGTTAATACAAAGCATAAAAGAAAAACTAGATGTGTCACGGTGTATACAAAGGTGAAAAAAGGCCACGAAAGGGGTATTCGTTACCCGATTACAGTTGATGTTGCAACCAACAAGGCTTATGGTGAAAATGATGAGAACTTTATGGGTTACATTGCGTTACAAGGTAGAAGTAAAATGAGTATTTTGATAGATAGTCAGCATGATGTTGAAGACGATTTGAAAAAGAACATATAGGCCGATATTACAATATTTATTTTGAATTTTATGATTTGTTTTACAAGTATATATGATCATTTATTTTTTTGTTTAATATTAATAACAATTGTATTATGAAAACATAGGAGGTGTTTGATGTTAGTCCAGATGATAGTATGGTGAAAAATAAATTGCTTACATATGCTGGTGAGCGTTGGAGGGACTTTAATATACATCTCATATGTGATTATATTACTCATCCAAGAGATGAAGATGACCCTGAATATAATCCTCCATACTTGATATATTCATTTATTGATCATGATGTTTAGGAGAAATTCTTAAAGTCTCGCACCACTCATAAATTCTTGTCTAAGAGCCAAAAAGGAAAGTATAATAGTTCTAGAAATATTTATCCACATAGGTTGTCTCGTGGAGGATATGAAAAACTTGAAAAGAAGATGATTGTAGAAAAAAAAACAAAGGGAATTCGAGCTGGGAGATTCTATAAGCCTTGATTGCACTCCATCTCTACCATCACGCCATGAGAAATGGAAGAGGGTGCGTCAAAAAAAATACGACGAGTCCACATCAGAAGCTACACGCAAAGTGGTCGAAAGATTATAAGTAGATACTTTTTTCAACAATATTTATTTTAGTTAAATAAATTTGGTAAATATGAAATTTTATATGTGTTGTAGGATGTACTGGTTGAACAATCTAAAGTCATCTTCTTCGTTCCATAAGATCGTCATGACATCTTGGTAGAAGCGATTGGAGCCGATGAGCATCCTATGTGTTTCTGTGGTCTTTGAAGAGGCATTGACTTCAAGTCACATTTTAGACCATCTAAATCATGTAGACAAGTAACCGTATGAGGGAGATTGAAGAGATAGTTATTTTACAGGTAGGGGAGGTAAGGGAGAATTGGCTTCAGAAGGAGAGGGAGAGTTTGTTACAGCAGGTGCAGAAGACTGTCCAAAGGGAGCAAGAGGGGTTGGTCGAGGAGGAGCTAAAAAAATTATTGTATTATATTTATGTTGTTTTTATGATGCATAAATTGAATCCATTGGGTCTACTCAACCAATCAATTTCAAATGCTCAGTTTTACATTCATGATAAAGTTATGGGTGGTACAAGCATGAAAGAAAGTTAGTATGTCCTCCAGAACAATATTGAAACCACACCACCACAACTAGTTAACACTAAGATACTTTCAATGACATTAGATGGTATTCTAGACATCTGCCATGAAATTATATTATGTCATGATTTATATCAGATTTTTGTACTTCCTAAGACTTTTATTATGGAATTTTTGAAGGGGCTGAATGGCTAGACAATACCATACTACAATTTTTGTGCTCGTATGTATAATTTTTTTATGTTGATCTCTATTTATATTCATATGTTCTCGTACTTTAACATAAATATTTGACTCTTGCAGGTTCTTGTATGAGATGTGTGTTGAAAATAATTTAAGAAAGTATGGTTTCCTGGATCCAGGGCACATTAGCCTTCATGTTGGTGTGGTAGCAAACAACATCATGCTTTACGTATAAGACACATTGTTGAACGAGAACAAAGAATGTTATTTTGCCCCATTTTTCCGCCCGTAAGTATATATTAATTTATGTTTTCATTTATAAATCAATTTTATACATATTATTAACTATTCCAAATGTTTATGTAGTAGTCATTGACAATTAATTATTATATGTCCAAAGCAAAATGATGTAGTTATATTTTGCTCGTTGCACAAGGAACTTGAAGAAGTTATGATTAACGCTCTGAATGGGTAAGTGGTATTATTTTTAATACTCAAATATTACCTTTAGTTTTAAAAAGTTTTTAGTCATGTTTAATTTTAACCGACATGTGAAGAGCGGTGGAGAGATAAAAGGCAATCAAACATAATGTACTTGGTAAAAAACCAAGGTTTTATTACCCAAAAGTAAGTATATCACTTGTAGTTTTTGACATTCTTTTATTTGTATGTATTAGTGATATAAATATATGAAAATTATTTGTAGTGGCGAAAACAACCCGACAACCATTCTTGTGAATATTATGTTATGAGACAAATGTTTTGTATTGTCTCCGAAGGAATTACAAATGGATGGACTAAGCATAAGGTATTAGCTTAATCAATATACATGTAATTTATGTATATTTCTTAAGTTAATGTTATTGTTGTTAGCTTATCATAATTCAAATTTTATTCTAATTGTATGAGTTTAGCAACAAATCATCATATTCATAAGAATATATAGATGACATCCAATCACGTTGGACCGGTATCTTCTTATCTTGTTATAAACCTCAACAACAATAGTTTTTTTTTGGTTGTGCAAATATATAAATTTTGTATTGTGTGTTGATTTTGAAAATAATGTAAATATTGTATATTGTGTTTATGAGAACAATGTAAATATTGTATACTATATTGATGAGAAAAATGTTAATTTGTATATAAACAATGTAAATCTTGTATTATGTGTTGATGAGAACAATGTTAATTTGTGCATTTAAAATGATCTGATTCTAGTTCTGTTAGTATTCTATTTCTGTGTAAAAAAATTATTCAAGCAAGTCAAAATGACCAATAAAAAAAATTATATATGGTAATAGAAGATATTTGATCTCTCAATTATTAACTAAAATCGATGTACCAACATAACTTATTACCTCAGATTTTTAATAAAACCGAGAGGTAAAGTGGCTCGCGTTTCATAGTTTTGAAAATAAAAATATGTTGTTACTAGGGATCGAACCAATCATCTTTTTCATTATAACATATATTTTTAAATAACTGAGGGGTAAAGTGGTTAGTTTTCATGTCACCATTCGTTAACTCGACTGTGTCATCGAGGTAAAATCCATTTCGCATCCGAGATGAGATATGTTATTTGTAGTAGTGACATCAATATTTTTTTCCATTTTTTCTATAAAAAAAGTGTGTGTCCCTAAACTTATATTTTTAAATAAAAATTGAAAAATAAATAACTACGTGTTGTGAAAACAATGTCGAAATAACAAAGTATAATTGGTTTCTTGATCGACAAGAAACCTACAAGGGTAGAAAAGAGGGAAGCAAGAAGATCACAATAAATTGGTTATAAACTGATATTCTTTGCTTTCTCTTTGAAACAAGATTACAAGTGTTACTGAATAGCAAATAACCTCTCTCACCCTAATTAGGATTTACGTTATGCAATTATAAGAGACTAGTATGTTATTTATAAGAAAACTAACACACTAAACTAATGAGCTTTTACACGCAGACACATTACACAAGCTAACTTAGAGAACAAGTTAACTTAAACAATTGAGAAGAACAAACATGCCCAATTCGACATGCTAACAATCCTAGCATACTTTGACTACAACATATGAACAAACTTCGATGACATGCTAATGATCTTGTCAAATTGTCGAACCAAGAGCTATCCTTCGACCATACTAGAGTTTGATCCAATATCTCACAAATCACCACCTTGGAACAAACTCTATAACATCAAGGGAACACATTAGCTTTCTTCGTGCAACTTTATCAACTGCATACAGTGGAAAAACTTGCAACTTGGTAATGTATTGGAGATCATATCAGCAGCATTGTGATATGTCAAAACCTTCAGCACTTGGACTTCTCCATGCTCGATTAGCCCTTTGACAAAATGCAACCTCACATCGATATGCTTGGTTCGCTCATGATAGGCTGAATTCTTCGACAGGTATATAACACTTTGACTATCACATTTAACAGTGATAACTCGACCTTGAAGTTCCAGCTCCTTAGCAAAACCTTCAAGCCACAATGCTTCTTTCACAACTTCAGTGAGGGTGATATATTCCGCTTCAGTTGTTGATAAGGCAACAACCTTCTAAAGTGTTGCTTTCCAACTAATTGATGTTCCAAACATAGTGAACACATATCCAGAAATTGATTTTCTGGAATCCATACAACCTGCATAATCAGAGTCGACATACCCTTCGATTTCTGCTTTACTATTTTCACCATATGCTCCATAATAAATCGGGACTATGTTCAGAGACTCATTTATATACCTTAGAATCCACTTCAATGCTTTTCAGTGAGCCTTTCCAGGATTCACCATGTACCTACTTACAAGACTTACTGCATATGCCATGTCGGGTCTAGTACAGACCATAACATACATCAAATAACCTACTATGTTAGCATATGGGATGCCATGTTATAACAAGATTTGGTTATGCATTTATACCTTGAGTTTTGATGATAACAATGTTGTATTTGTGTGAGAATAATTTTGGTACCCTAATGGTTTGTTATTGTGTATCTTTAACAACTAGTTCTGATTCTAAGTATATGACATGCAACGTCATCAGTTTTTGAACATTGTGTTCCAACTCGGCTTTTGCGCCAATCATGAGAAGTTCTGAAAGATGTTCAAGTTGTTGTTGCAATAATCTTCTGCTTTTGTGCTGATTCACTCTTGAGAAGCTTCGG
Organism: Lathyrus oleraceus; assembly: GCF_024323335.1. Classification (NCBI taxonomy): domain Eukaryota; kingdom Viridiplantae; phylum Streptophyta; class Magnoliopsida; order Fabales; family Fabaceae; genus Lathyrus; species Lathyrus oleraceus. The sequence goes on from NC_066581.1 coordinate 233,095,222, forward strand.
AGGAGACGATATGTTGTTGCTGCAACATTCTCTCGGTTTGTGCTTCTGGACGTGACTCTGATCGTCAAGCTTCTGAAGAATGGCAAGCTTCTGAAGTTTTGTTACTTAGACGAAGATTCTGAAGATCTCAAGATAGACTTTAGGTTATCAAGGTTCTAACTGAAGAGTCTGAAGATTCTAAAGATACTGAAGAGTCTGAAGATTCTGAAGATACTGAAGATACTGAAAATCTCAAGTCAGACTGTTGACGTTGTCAAGGTTCTGGTTGAGGATTCTGAAGTTTTTGAATCCAGTTGTATGTTTCTTCATTTCATGCTTCATCAGCTTTCATCATAAGCTAATGAACTTGAAGATAAGATCAAATGGATACGTGATCAAATAGTACATCGTACAAATCAAATATTTTTCCACTACCTGATATCTTGGGCAAAGACATTATTATACACCACACATGTCACTGAATTTGTGGGTGAAGGACAGTACGTAGTATCACTCCTTTCACCTAACAACCAGTGGACAACCGCTCTATTTGGTTTCCCCATTTTTCCCTCCAACGATCTCTTTCCTTATTCTATTTAAGTGGGACTTGGAGACTTGAAGAAAAAGAAGAAGCACTACAATATTTGACAAGTCTATTTCTTTATGAAAAGCTATCATTTTTGTACACAAATTTTCTTTAAGTGTTTGTTTATCATTTGTGTAAAATATGCTTGTATAGAAGCAACTTGTAACATACAAAATATTATTCAAACTGTTTGTTTGATTTTCCTTAAGGAGGCTAACGTATAGACGGATCCTTGAGAAGACAAAGAAAGTTGTTCTTTGTGAGGTCTTAAGGAGACTAGGGTATAGTATGATCCTTGAGAATACAAATAAGGTTATTCTTTGTGATTATTTTAATGAGTTGATTATATTTGATTAAGTCCTTGTGTATAAGGAAAAATCGGATTGGTGGGTGGGCTGGAGTAGCTTTCAGTTTCAAGCGAATCAGGATAAAAATACTTGTGTTTTTATCTCTTTGTTATTAACATTTAAGTAGTGTTCCTGAGTTGAAAAAAAATTGTTTTTAAAACCCAATTCAAACCCCCCATTTCTTGTGTTTTTCACACCTTCATGTTATTCATATAAGCTCTTTCGACCTCAGTATCGGGACACTGATCTTTACTCAACTTGAATTAAGGGTTTGTCATAGTCACAACATGCTTTGAATTCGACATACCAAACTTGTTAAGAATTTCCCGTAGGTATGCCTCTTGAGATAAGTATAATTTCGTCTACTTTCTGTCTCTTCGGATGTCAATCCCAAGAATCCTGGATGCAACTCCTAGATCCTTCATATTGAACTCCTTATTGAGTTCAACCTTCACCGTCATTACATCCTGAACATTGTTGCTTGCTATGAGAATATCATCCACATGAATCAACAAAATAACAAATGAATTTCCAGGTCAAATTCTGAAGTAAACACAATGGTTGAACTGACTTCTAATGAAACCTATTTATGCCATGAACTTGTCGAATCTCATATTCCACTGGCGAGGATATTGTTTCAGTCCATATAAAGATCTATTCAACTTGCACATACAATCTTCCTTTCCCTTTTCTGCACACCTTTCAGGTTGCCTCATCAGGATTGTCTCATCTAGATCTCCATACAAGAAAGCAGTTTTCACATCCATTTGTTCTAGTTCTAGGTCAAACTGTGCCACCATGGCAAGTAACATCCGAATGGACATGTGCTTCACAACATGAGAGAACACATCATTGAAGTCGACACCTTCTTTCTGAGTGAAACCCCTTGTGACCAATCTTGCCTTGTATCTCTTTGACATCACTCCTCTGATTCCTTTCTTAACTTTGAAAATCCACTCACAACTAACTAACTTGACTCCAACAGGTTTCTTTATCACTTCCTAAGTGTGGTTATCATGAAGAGACTTCATCTTATCATCCATGGACTTCAGCTATTCAGTCTTATTTCGACTCATCATAATTTCCTTATAGTCTCTGGGTTTTTTATCTAGAACCTCACTTGCAAAGATTAAGGCATAAGCTATGAGATTTGCATATCCAAGTCTTTCAGGTGGCTTGATGACTCTTCTCGACCTATATCTTGCCAATAGGTAGTCATCGACAGTTTCCTCAACTTCCTCAGTATCTTCAGCATCTTGTGCTTCTTCTTCGACTTGATCTGGGATACACAATTCAACATCAACATGCTCCAACTCAACAGGAATTTCTTCTTGTTCCAACTCTTCTTTAGATATCTATGAACTTTGACTAACGTCATCAGTTTTCTTGAAAGCCATCTCATCTTCATTGAAAACTACATCTCGATTTGTGATACACCTCTTATGACCTGGCTCTAGGAACCATGGCCTATAAGCTTTGACTCTTTTAGGGTATCCTATGAACATGCAAGAGCTCTAGGTTCAACCTTGTCTTGCCTAATGTGAACATAGGATATGCAACCAAATACTCTAAGTTTTTTTAGATCTGGTGGATTTCCTAACCAAACTTCTTCAGATGTCTTCATATCTAACACAGTTGAAGGATATTTGTTTATCAGATATGTTACTGTCGAAACAGCCTCTGCCCAAAACACCTTCCTTAACCCAACACTTGTCAACATGTATCTAACTCTTTCCAAAATAGTTCGATTAATTCTTTCAGCCAAACCATTTTGTTGTGGAGTACATGCAGTAGTTCAGTGCCTTGCAATACTAGAGACTGTACAAAAATTATCGAACGCCTCATTGCAAAATTCAAGGCCATTGTTGGTTCTCAACCTCTTAACCTTTTTGTTAGTCTGGTTTTCGACCAGAGTCTTCCAACTTTTAAAGTTCTCAAAAGTTTTATCCTTAGTCTTCTGGATGAATACCCATAACTTTCTAGAATAATCATCAACTATGGATAGAAAATACCTTGCACTTGAATGTAATGGACACCTTGCAAGCCCCTAAAGATCATAATAGATGTAATCAAGGGATCCATGTGTTCTTTGTTTGCCTTTATTGACAAAACTCCACCAAGTAGATTTTGTTTCCCCAATTCGAGTAGACCCCTTTCATTGACATGGCCCAATCTCATGTGCCAAAATTTTGTCTTTGACAAAGGTTTTATGGATGCAACATTTGCAAAACCACTGACAACTTCAGCCTCAAGGGTATACAAGCCTTGTTTATTCACGCCTCTTAAGACTTCCTTCAACAACTTCATGACTTTTAGAATACTTTTCTCTCCTTTGAAAACATATTCTTTCTTGTTGAATTCACCAAGAGAAATCAAATTTATCTTCAAATCAGGTACATACCTGACTTCACTCTACAACCTTATTGATTCATCATGGAGCTTGAATCTCACAGATCTAAAACCTGCAATCTTGCAAGCCTTATTGTTTCTAAACAATACATATCCACCATCTTGATCACATAATTCCTCAAACAAGTTTTGTTTGCAGTCATGTGCCAAGTGCAACCTGAATCCATAATCCACTCTTTACTTGAGTCGGCCGCTTGAACCCACAAGAACATCATATGAGTCGAAATCATCTTGAACAATGGTTGCATTTCCATTATCCTTACCTCCACGATCTTTCAGGTGTTCAAGGCACACTTTTCTTCTATTACCCTCCTTCTTATGATGATAACGTCAAATACCATATGCATCACCACTATAAGACTTATGTTGACTTGTATCCTTCTTCCTATCGAACTTGTCATCTCTCTTTGTGAATTTTGCCTTAAGCGAAAAGCCTTCACTAATAAAAGATGTTTTGTGCTCCTTTCTTTTGTTCAAATCCTTAAAATACAAGGATGATTGAAATTCTTCAAAGGTTAGAGACTATCTTCCACATAAGAGAGTTTCTTTGAAGTGAGAGTGTGATCTAGGAAAAGCAGACAACAACAACATCGCTTGATCTTTATCCTCGATCTTGACATCGATATTTTCAAGATCAAGAATTAGCTTGTTGAACACATCCAACTGCTCAGCCAGAACTTTGTCTTCACTCATCTTGAACGAATATAGAGCTTGCTTCAGGTAGAGGCGACTGACCAACGATTTGGTCATATACAAACTTTCAAGTTTCACCCATAATTCCGACACCGTCGTCTCCTTCGAAACCTGTCGAAGAACCTTATCACCGAGGCTCAATAAGATGGAGTTATGGGCTTTCTCTACCAAAGTCATTTTTTCTTTGTTCGTTAACGCAACGTACATGGCTTCAACTCCCTTCAACGCTCAGGGCTTTCATCTTCAAGCGCCACATACCGAAATTTGTTCACTCCAGTGAACTTTTCAATCTCATACTTTGTTGACGACATCTTCTCCATGCTCACCGCACCAATTTGTTATGAAAACAATGTTGTAATAACAAAGTAGAATCGGCTTCCTGATTAGCAAGAAACCCACAAGGATAGAAAATAGGGAAGCAAGAAGAACACAACAAATTGGTTATAAATGTTATTCTTTACTTTTTCTTTGAAATAAGATTACAAGTATTATAGAATAGTGAACAACCTATCTCAACTTAATTAGGATTTACATTATGCAATGTCAAGAGACTGGTATGCTATTTATAAGAAAACTAACATACTAAACTAATGGGATTTTACACACATGACCATTACACAAGCTAACTTAGAGAACAAGCTAACTTAAACAATTGGACATAACTAATATGCCCAATTTGACATGCTAACAATCCTAGCATACTTCGACTACAACATGTGAACAGACTTCAATGGTATGTTAATGATCTTGTCAAATTGTCGAACCAAGAAGCTACCCTTCGACCGTACTAGAATTCAATCCAATATCTTACACTATGATATTTTTTATCAACCATTATTATATGTTCCATATTTAACTACAGTTAGTTTTGGAAACCACATTGAAATTCATTACACCGAAATTTAAAACATAACAAGTTCTTTATTTCCTTCATAACACATGTCCTAACGAACCAGACGATAGCGATAGAGAAATCTTGATCTTCACCATCTTCATTCATTTGGAACGTCCAATCTTCATTATTTCGAGGGACAAAAATCATTTCTTGGTATTTTCCTCCTCTTCGAAGTACTATACATCTCTCTCTCTCTCTCTCTCTCTCTCTTATATATATATATATATATATATATATATATATATATATATATATATATATATATATATATATATATATATATATATATATATATATATATATATATATATATATATATATATGTATGTATATATCGTGTGCATTGTGGTTAGTAGTAATAGTTGTACAACTCCATGAATGTTTATGTCATTCACTAGGGTGATTGGTTTCTTTTGTTAACACATCAATGATGTTGGTCTTTGTTGCATTTCATGAATCAACCGTTTGCGCATTAACATTGTGATGTGTATTGTTGATGTTGCCAAGTTCATGTTTTATTCAGATTTTATGACTGTGAGTTCATGTAGTTGTAAATGATATTGTTGGGTTGGTGATTGATGTCATGAATATGGTTTAAGTTTTGGTGTTGTTAAATTTTATATTGTTGTGATGGATATGCATATGCATATAATCATATTAGTATGTTCTGTGTGTACATTAGTTTGTCATTTACATTAGTCTTTTGATATAAATTTCAAAATTTATTATGGATTGTAGTTAGATGAAAGCTGATAGATTATGTCCGGTGTATGAGAAAGGAGTTCTTGAATTCCTTGAATTGGCGGAACAAAATCTTCTCGACAATAATGATATCTTTTATTGTCCTTGTGTTAATTGTGGGAATATCAAAAAAGTTCAAAGAAATAATTATTACATCACATATGTTATGATGGAATATGTCAAAATTATACAACACGGTCGTGACATGTAGAAGGAGATAAAAATCAAAAAGTGGCGTCACAAATTCATGAATTTGATGAAGATATGGATGATCGACTAGAAGATATTTTATGTGATATTGGAGAATCATATTTTATGAAAGGTCATGTTTATGATGCTTTATGTAGTGATAAGGATGCCCCTTTATATAAGGGGTCTACATGTTTTACACGATTGTCTCTGTTGTTAAAATTGTTTAATTTGAAGGAAAAAAATGGGTGGTCAGATAAAATTTTCATGGAATTGCTTGATTTGTTGAAGCAAATGCTACCAGAAGATAACAATTTATTGAATCGCTGTTATGAAGTCAAGAAGATATTATGTTCAATGGGTTTGGAGTATATCAAAATACACGCATGCCTTAGTGATTTCATATTATACAGGAAAGAGTATGAAAACTTGGATCAATGTTCGGAATGCGGTGAGTCGCGCTACAAGGTAAAAGACAACAAAGTTGATGGCAATGTTAATGTTAGCAAGAAGCATCCTTCTGCTAAAGTGTTATGGTACTTTCCAATAATATCAAGGTTTGAGAGACTTTTTACTAATGCGAACGACTTAAAAAATATTAGATGACATGCAAATGAAAGAAAATATGATGGAATCATTCGTCATGTTGCTGATTCTTTGCAATGAAAAATTCCATGACTCATGGGATAATGATATATTATGTTCCCTTTTTCCTAATGGAGAAAGGATCAATCTTGATGAAAATAACTCACATGGTATTGAGACAATTCTTAATCCTATGGTGCATGTAGGTTCTATCGGAAGCCTTGCAGAATTCACTAATCCATAATACATAGTTGCATAAAGAGCCAACCATTGATATTGAAGATACTTGTAATTAGTAAATCTTGGACAGATGATGAGCACATGAATAACTTCACGTTGCATGTTTGAAATAACAATAAAAAGAAAAGAATAATAAGGAGGCTAAGTGCGCAAGATATTATATCATTCGATCTAAGGGTGTTCCTTCTCATCCTTCATTATAAAGATCTTCGTTTCGTTTTCTGCTTTTTTTCTTTTGAGATTTTGGTCTAGTCTTCCTTTATATATATATATATATATATATATATATATATATATATATATATATATATATATATATATATATATATATATATATATATATATATATATATATATATATATATATATATTAGTTATGGTAATAAGATAGAAATATCTAAAAGTGCTAACATAGTTGTGATGATTTTATTTATTCTTGATAGCATAACGCTCTTAATTTAGTTAAAAAAATATCTATACATAGCATTCTAACCGTAAAACAATCTATTAGTCATAAGAAATAACATTATGAGGATACTTTTCTCGGTTAATACCTCGAAAACACGCTCAATCAAAAGCATCACAACTTTCATATTTCGGGATGTTTTGAAGACACTTTCTTGTTGTAGGAAACCAAACTGCATAAGTTGTACTTATAATGGTATAAACCAAACAATAAAGCATAATTTTGATTTGACATGGATGGAAAATCATGAGGAGTGTGAGAAGTGCGTTTATACAGGTGGTGTGTGTGGCAATGGTAGAAGAAATGAAGAAAACCATTTGACCACAATGTGGAGGTTTTCATGTAGAGTTATAAACTATGAATGCCAAAAAGATCAACCAAAGGATATGGACAGTTGTATTTAAGTTATACAAACAACATAATTACATTACATTACACTCATATTTTCATATCCTCTAACAAATTGTTGGAAGACTCCTTCAGGGTATCCCATGAACATGCATCTTAGAGATCTAGGTTCGACCTTGTCTTACCTAATGTGAGTATGGGCTATGCAACCAAATACTCTAAGTTTTTTGAGATCTGGTGGATGTCCTGACCAAATTTCTTCAGGTGTCTTCATATCTAACACAGTCGAAGGATATCTATTTATCAGATATGTTGATGTCGAAATAGCCTCTGCCCAAAACACCTTATTTAACCTAACACTAGTCAACATGTAGCTAACTCTTTCCAAAATGGTTCGATTAATCTTTTCACCCAAACCATTTTGTTATGGAGTACCTGCAGTAGTTCAGTGCCTTGCACTACTAGAGACGCTATAAAATTATCGAATGCCTCATTGCAAAATTCAAGGCCATTGTCGATTCTCAACCTCTTGACCTTTCTGCTAGTCTGATTTTTGACCAGAGTCTTCCAACTTTTGAAGTTCTCAAAAGTTTCATCCTTAGTCTTCTGGATGAATACCCATAACTTTCTGGAATAATCATTAACAATGGATATAAAATACCTTGCACTTGAATATGATGGACACCTCACAGGCCCCCAAAGATCATCATGGAAGTAATCAAGGGATCCACGTGTTCTTTGTCTGCCTTTATTGAACTTCACTCTACAAGATTTTCCAAGTACATTTGGTTCACAAAACTTCAGCTTTACGACTTTGTCTCCACCAAGTAGATTTTGTTTCCCTAACTCGACTAGACCCCTTTCACTAACATGGTCCAATCTCATATGCCAAATTTTTGTCTTCGATAAAGGTTTTATGGATGCAGCATTTGTAGAACCACTGACAACTTCAGCCTCAAGGGTATACAAGCCTTGTTTCTTCATGCCTCTTAAGACTTCCTTCGACCACTTCATAACTTTTAGAATACTCTTCTCTCCTTTGAAAACATATCCTTTCTTGTCGAATTCACCAAGAGAAATCAAATTTATCTTCAAATCTAGTACATACCTGACTTCAATCAACAACCTTATTGACTCATCATGGAGCTTGAATCTCACAGATCCAACACCTACAATCTTGCAAGCTTTATTGTTTCCAAATAATACATATCAACCATCTTGATCACATAGTTCCGCGAATAAGTTTTGTTTGCAGTCATGTGCCAAGTGCAACCTGAATCCATAATCCACTCTTTACTTGAGTCGCCGCTTGAGCCCACAAGAACATCAGATGAGTCGAAATCATCTTGAACAATGGTTGCATTTCCATTATCCTTACCTCCACGATCTTTCTGGTGTTCAGGGCACACCTTTCTTCTATTACCCTCCTTCTTATAGTGATAACGTCAAATACCATATGCATCACCACTATAAGACTTATGTTGACTTTTATCCTTCTTCCTATCGAACTTGTCGTCTCTCTTTGTGAATTTCGCCTTTAGCGAAAAGCCTTCACTAATAAAAGATGTTTTGTGCTCCTTTCTTTTTTTCAAATCCTTAAAATACAAGGATGGTTGAAATTCTTCAAAGGTTAGAAACTATCTTCCATATAAGAGAGTTTCTTTGAAGTGAGAGTGTGATCTGGGCAAAGCAGACAACAACAACAACAACGCTAGATTTTCATCCTCGATCTTGACATCGATATTTTCAAGATCAAGAATCAAATTATTGAACATATCCAACTGCTCAACCAGAACTTTGTCTTCACTCATCTTAAACGAATACAGAGATTGCTTCAGGTAGAGGCAATTGACCAAAGATTTGGTCATATACAAACTTTCAAGTTTCACCCATAATTACGATGTCGTCGTCTCCTTCGAAACATGTCGTAGAACCTTATCACTGAGGATCAATAAGATGGAGTTGTGGGCTTTCTCTAACAAATTCATTTTTTCTTTGCCCGTTAACGCAGCGTCTATGGCTTCAGCTCCCTTCAACGCTCAGGGCTTTCATCTTAAAGCGCCACATACCGAAATTTTTCACTCCGGTGAATTTTTCAATCTCATACTTGTTGACGACATCTTCTTCATGCTCACCACACCAATCTGTTGTGAAAACAATGTTGTAATAGCAAAGTATAATTGGTTTCTTGATCGGCAAAAAACCCACAAGGATAGAAAGAGTGAAGCAAGAAAAACACAACAAATTGGTTAAAAACTGCTCTTCTTTACTTTCTCTTTGAAATAAGATTACAAGTGTTACATAATAGCGAATAACCTCTCTCGCCTTAATTAGGATTTACATTATGCAATGACGAGAGACTAGTAGGCTATTTATAAGAAAACTAACATACTAAACTGATGGACTTTTACACACAGACCCATTACACAAGCAAACTTAAACAATTGAGCATAACTAACATGCCCAATTCGACATGCTAACAATCCTAGCATACTTCGACTACAACATGTGAATAGACTTCGGTGGCATGCTAATGATCTTGTCGAATTTTTGAACCAAGAAGCTATCCTTCGATCATACTAGAGTTCGACCCAATATCTCACACTACAATTGTTTTTATCAACCGTTATTATATATTCCATATTTAACTACAGTTGGTTTTGGAAACCACATTGAAATTCTTTACACCAAAAGTTAAAACATAACGGGTTCTTTATTTCCTTCATAACATATGTCCTAACGAACCAGACGATAGCAATAGATAAATATTGATCTTAACCATCTTCATTCATTTGGAGCGTCCAATCTTCATCATTTTAAGGAACAAAAATCATTTCTTGGTATCTTCCTCCTCTTCGAAGTACGATACATTTCTTAGTATCTCTCTCTCTCTCTCTCTCTCTCTCTCTCTCTCTCTCACACACACACGTGTGCGCTCGTTATGGTTAGAGTAGTAGTATAACTTTATAAATATTTATGTCCTTCACTAGGGTTATTGGTTTCTTTTGTTAACACATCAATGATGTTGACCTTTGTTGCATTTCATGAATCAACCGTTTATGCATTGATATTGTGATGTGTACTGTTGATGTTGCCATGTTCATGTTTTATTCAGATTTTATGACTGAATTTGTGTAGTTGAAAATGAGACTGTTGGATTGTTGATTGATGTCATGAATATGATTTGAGTTTTGGTGTTGTTAAATGTTATATTATTGTGATGGATATGCATATACATATAATCGTATTAGTATGTTTTGTGTATACATTAGTGTGTCATTCACATTAGTCTTTTGATATAAATTTCAAAATTTATTATGGATTGTAGTTGGATGAAAGCTGATAGATTATGTCCGATGTATGAGAAAAGAGTTCTTGAATTCCTTGAATTGGCGGAACAAAATCTTCCCAACGATAATGATCTCTTTTATTGTCCTTGTGTTAATTGCGAGAATATCAAAAAAGTTCAAAGAAAGAAATATTACATCACATATGTTGTGATGAAATATGTCAAAATTATACAACATGGACGTGACATGTAGAAGGGGATAAAAATCAAAAAGCGGCGTCACAGATTCATGAAGTTGATGAAGATATGGATGATCGACTAGAAGATATTTTCCATGATATTGTAGAATCATCTTTTATGAAAGTCCATGCTTATGATACTTTATGTAGTGATAAGGATGCGACTTTATATAAGGGGTGTATAAATTTTATACGATTGTTTGTGTTGTTAAAATTGTTTAATCTGAAGGCAAAAAGTGGGTGGTCGGATAAAAGTTTCACGGAATTGCTTGATTTGTTGAAACAAATGCTATCAGAAGACAACAATTTATCGAATCGTTGTTATGAAGCCAAGAAGATATTATGTCCAATGGATTTGGAATATATCGAAATACACACATGCTCTAATGATTGCATATTATACAGGAAAGAGTATGAAAATTTGGATCAATGTTCAGAATATGGTGAGTCGCACTACAAAGTGAAAGACAACAAAGGTGATGACAATGACAATGTTAGTAATAAGCATCCTTCTGCTAAAGTATTATGGTACTTGTCAATAATATCAAGGATCGAGAGGCATTTTGCTAATGCGAATAACTTAAAAAATATTAGATGACATGCAGATGAAAGAAAATGTGATGGAATCATTCGCCATGTAGCTGATTCTTTGCAATGAAGAGTTTCATGACTCACAGGATAATGATATGTTATGTTCCCTTTTTCCTAATGGAGAAGGGGTCAATCTTGATGAAAATAACTCACACGGTACTGAGACAGTTCCTAGGCCTAGGGTGCATGTAGGGTCTATCGGAAGCCTCGTAAAATTCACCAATCCCTAGTACATAGTTGCATGCAGAGCCAACCATTGATATTGAAGATACTTGTAATTAGTAATTCTTGGACATATGATGAACACATGAATAACTTCGTGCCGTGTGTTTGAAATAACAATAAAAATAAAAGAATAATAAGGCTGCTAAGTGTGCAAGACATTATATCACTCAATCTAAGGGTGTTCCTTCTCATCCTTCATTATGAAGGTCTTCGTTTCGTTTTTGATTTTTTTATTTTTGAGGTTTTGTCTAGTCTCCCTTTTTATATATATATATATATATATATATATATATATATATATATATATATATATATATATATATATATATATAATATATATATATATATATATATATATATATAATTATATATAATATATATATATAGATATTATATAATATATATATATATATCTATATATATATATATATATATATATATATATATATATATATATATATATATATATATATATATATATATATATATATATATATATAATATATATATATATATATATATATATATATATTATATATATATATATATATATATATATATATATATATATATATATATATATATATATATATATATATCATAAGATAGAAATCTCTAAAAGTGCTAATATAGTTGAGATATTTGTATTTACTCTAGATAGTCGCAAGAAATAACATTATCAGGATACTTTTCTCGGATAATACCTCGAAAACACGCTCAATCAAAAGCATCACAATTTCATATTCTAGGATGTTTTGAAGACACTTTCTTGTTGTAGCAAAACCAAACTGCATAAGTTGTACTCATAATGGTATAAACCAAACAATAAAGCCAAATTTGATTTGATATGGATGGAAAATCATGAGGAGTGTGAGAAGTGCGTTTATACAGGTGGTGTGTGTGGCAATGGTGGAAGAAATGAAGAAAACCAGTTGACCATAATGTGGATGTTTTCATGCAGAGTTATAAACTACGAATGCCAAAAAGATCAGCCAAAGGATATGGAAAGTTGTATTCAAGTTATACAAACAACATAATTACATTACATTACACTCATATTTTCATATCCTCTAACAAATTGTTGGAAGACACATATGAAGTTTGTAATGATGGCATTTCAGGAGAATATAAGCAAGGTTTTGGAGGATATGATACTGACTCAAGTGGTCCTTGTAGCATTTCTATCACTTTACTCATCGATGGTCTATCTAATGGATTTGTTTGAATGCACCATATACTAACCATAGTAATCTTTCTTATCAAATCCCTTTCCTCCTCTGAGTATGCTAAACCGCTCACAAGGTTATTGCATAGCTCAAGATCCTTATAAATCCAATCTGCAAAGTACATTTCAGAAGTACACGATCCTCCAGTGTCGAAATTTTTTCTTCCACCAATCATTTCCAGAATCAACATACCATAACTATATACATCAGACTTGTAAGAAACTGCACCAAATGTTCGACTAAATACTTCAGGAGCTATATATCCTATAGTTCCTCTTGTACCAAGTATGGACACAATACTATCATTCCTTCGACAAATTTGAGCTAGTCCAAAATCAGATATTTTCGGACAAAAATCTTCATCCAAGAGAATATTTTGAGGTTTGATATCAAGATGCAAAATTCTTGAAATACATCCTTGATGCAAGTAATCTAGCCCTCGAGCAATTCCTATTGCAATTTGGTACAATGTATTCCAATCCAAACTACAAATAGCATCAGGAAATCCATTTTTAAAGATATACTTATCTAGTGAACCATTGGGCATGAATTCATATATAAGTGCTCTTTTATTCTCATAACAAAAACCCACTAGTGAGACGATATTCACATGTGAGGTTCTACTAATGCTAGCGACTTCGTTTATGAATTCTTCTCCATTCCCCTTCGAGTCGTTTATCATTTTCACTGCCACTTGACGACCATCGGGTAAACTTGCTTTGTACACAATACCATATCCTCCTCGACCTAATTGATCTCTGAAAGAATTTGTCATTCTTTTCACTTCTGCGTATCTATATTGCTTAATCGGTACCGACAAGTTATACGTTTGTATAAAATCCTCCACATTGTAGTCAATAGATTTCTTGGTACTTCTGAAGATCAACCAGTTTAGTGTAATAGAATACCTCTTCCTTTTGCAAATAATCACAATAAATATTACAATTCCAACACTAAACATTGATGACCCTGCATGCCATAAACAATAACGAGATTAATGTGTTATCACAGAAGTAAAATTATTTTATATAATGGATAAACACACTTACATACCTATAATCAAAAGATATCTAAACCCTGCTGTTTTAGATGTGCCTACATGAAGAGAATCAGTTGCATCTTCTTCAGTTGCATCTTCTTCTCCCCCTCGCTCAGAACCATTTAGTCCAAGCAAAGTATTGCCTCTGGTAATTAACATCACCTTGGACGAAAATTCGGGAACTCTTCCAGATAGGTTATTATCAGAAACATCAAGAAGTTGGAGTTGACGCAAAGTTGCAAGACTGCGTGGTATTGAACCTGTCAAATTATTGCCACCAAGATTCAAGATCACTAAACTTGTTAAATTGGAAAATGCCATAGAGATAGTTCCTGTTAAACCCTGATTATTCAAATCAATGCTCATAATTTTTCCTCTTTGGCATGCAAACAATGGCTCTAAAGAACAAGCATCGCTTCCTTTACTTGACAAAAGAACAGGAAATCCAAAAGCTTCAAAAATCTGAAGCAAAATGGTGACCTGTGGATCACAAGGTCCAACGCAAAAGTTGTTATCTTCCCAAGTTGCTTTAATATCCTTAGGAAACACAGGCACCGGTCCTTGAAGACAATTATCATGTATTGAGATGTTTTTCAAGGTAGAGAGAGGGAACAAAGAAGGTGTAACCAAACCAGTCAAGATATTTGAGTGAAGTTGCAAATCAAACAAATAATTGGAATTAGACATGTTAGGAATTGGACCGGTGAAGCCGTTGTTGTGAAGCCATGCTTGAGACAAGAACTTCATTGATGATATCACATCAATGGAACCTGTGAACCGATTCCACATCCCTTGGTCGTTGAATCGTAAATACCTTACTGCAGATTTCCCAAGAGACACTGGAAGCTTTCCAGTGATGTTGTTGTGAGAAAGAAAAACAGTATGCAGACTCGGAAACCAATCGAACATTTCCGATGGCAAGGTAGCTAGGATATTTGTAGCTTCAAGATCGAGCGTTTGCATGAGTGACGAATCAATTAAATCCGTAGGAAATAGCCATGGTATGAGATTCAAGTTATTGCTAAGGTTTAAGGTTCTCAGATCCGGTATCACGCGAAAGCAACCGTCTAGGATGGAGGTGAAGTTATTGTGACCAAATGAAACCGTTTGGAGAAGGTAGAGGCCAGACAAATAAGGCAAAGGACCGGTGAGTGAGTTGTTGTGGAGATCAATATGGGTGAGATTAGTAAGAGTGTTGAGATCGGGAGGGAGTGTTCCAGTGAGGTTGCTTGACGGAAGTGCGATGGCACGAACTCGACCAGACATGCAAACAATGCCGCTCCATTTGCAGAAGTGACTTTTCTGAGACCAACCTGTTGGAGTTGGGGTGAGTGCTTTCAAAAGTTGAGACATGTAATCTGCATCTTCATCTGCATTAATAGCAACACCAGCAACAGGAATGATGAATAAGAGGATGGATAACAAAAGATAACTTAATCTGTGCATGGCTGAGTTGAATCAGTGTAACGAACACCAACATTCAATTACTAAAATTTTATATAAAATTTGCATCCGCGTAAATCTCGATTGAACTGCAGTCAACGAAGGCGCGCCACCGTGTTATCATTGAATATTGCCTCTCAACATGCGCGTGGCCAAATATATATTCTTATTCCAATGTGTGTACACTTTACTTACCCAACCATGTTATAAGCTTTTTATCTGAGACCAAAAAATATAGCAACTTTAGCTATAAAATAATTTGAGAACGCCATATTTGTAACATGTAGTTTGATTTAAGCGTTTTGGCTGGATGCACTTTGAGGTCAACTTATTGGGTCCTTTGCTTTATTCTTTATTTATTGGTAGTTGGTTTCTTTATCTTGTTCTCCACTTATTTTGTTTGTGCTAGTGACAAAGTAACTCTTCTGTTATGCCTGTTTTCAGCCTTCGTGTTATAATTGTGACATCGAAATTGGTTTCTTCAGCCTTAAGAGTTCTTTATAACTTCAAATCTCTGTTTATTTTAATACTTCGATGTAATGATATATGTGATAAGTGAAACCATTGAATTTCAGATATGTATTCACTCTTTACAAAAGGTATGAAAGGGACTTGTTGATGCCATAAAAGGACTCTTATTGAAGTGTTTCTACACACTAGGGGACAATAGACTGATGCTTATGGTGAGCTCTGAGCTGGTTAACAAGAAATAATATTTTTCTTAGCTTTGTACTATGGTATGTTTCTCTGTGGTAGGTTATATATATTTGAAAGAAAAAGTTTCACAAAAATTCATTAGCTTGGATGGCAAGGGCCATATAGGACCTGTTGTCAGAAGAAACGATTCTTTTGTAAACTTCTGTGTTTTATTAGAATGCAATTTTGGACTCTTATACATACAGAAAAAACTTTAACTATTCTACTAATTATGATAAATAGTAAATACTCTTAATTTTCCCACTGTCTCTTAACCTTCCAAATCTCCCCATTAACTTATTATTAAAACCTACTAACTCTAACATTAAAGTTTATTCAACAAAACTCCTTTGTAAACTTAAATGTTTCTTCTATTCATCATGCCTATCAATTTCTTGCCTCTGTCGAAGATTTCCTTTGATAGTGGTTTTGTGAAAATATCTGCTGCTTGGTCCTTACTTGCTACATGCTTCAATTCGACATTTCCTTCCTTCACGTGTTCTCGAATAAAGTGAAAACGAACGTCAATGTTGAAGGTGAGAAAAACAAGAAAGGGGGGGTTTGAATTGTTTGGAAAAATAAGCGCTTTTTCAAAAAGAAAATCACACAAGGATTTTATACTGGTTCGCTTATAACACAAAGCTACTCCAGTCCACCCGGCCGAGGTGATTTCGCCTTCAACAAGGACTTAATCCACTAATCTTGAAAGATTGATTACAAACAACGTCTAAGAGAAAGATCTCTTAGTCCTCTCAAGTATACAGACTACACAGAGTCACTTGAGGAAATAAACAAACAATAGATAAAAGATTTATATAATCTAGAGTGCTTCTAAGAAAGCAAATATTACAATAGTAAGAACAAAAAAATTCACGTTATAAGCAACAGCTTCGTGAAGATTTAGAGAGCAAGAGTGTTTGCTTGAGCGTTGATGTTTCAGTATAATTTTTGCTTGTGCTCTTCAATGTGAATTGCAGCCCATTTTATATATCAGTGAGGTAGTAGTTGAAACTGATGAGTAATCAAATGAATTTACGCCATAACATAAATAGCTTCTGCCAGGATAACTTTCTCTCCTTGAAATGACTACTTACCACATATAGTACCTTCTTTATTGAAATTGGAGATTAACGTCTCTTTCTGTATTAGGAAATCCATTTGCAAAACTTTACTTGACTTTAACGTTACTCTTTCATAATTAGCAATTCCATGATCAGAGTCTTCGTGTATCTGAGAATTTTGGAGTCTTGCTTCTGATGTTGATCTCGTTTGAGTTCTGATGGATTCTTCAGATAGCGCTGATAACTTCTGGAGTTTAGACATACGTTTGTTCAGAGTCAGAACTTCTAGAGCTTACTTCTTGTTCAGATGCTTCTGATACTTTGCTGTTTTGCTCAGAGTTAGACTTTCTTGAACGTGTTTCTACTTCAGATGCTTCTGATCATTTGATAATTTGTATCTGATCTGGTTCTGTATCTGATGACGTCATCAGATTTCTTCCTTCTTTCTTTAGAACCCTGCACACTTAGAAACTTTTCGTTAGGGTGTCATTTTTGGTTTCATCCTTTGTTATCATCAAAATCATGGAATCTGATGTAGAACAATTTTTGTTCTTACAATCTCCCCCTTTTTGATGATGACAAAACAAACTTAATTAGCAGATGAAACATGAATAATATCATATCAGATAGACAGAAGCTCCCCCTGAGATAGGCTAGGGAGTTCAGAAGTTCTTACCAGAGCTTCCAAGCAATGAGGTTTCTTGATACCTTCTGTAATTTCTTAAGTCTAGAGTTAGATAAATTAATTTTTAAGAAAAATATGTTGCAGAGTGCTTAAGGTATTTAGACATTATTTTCATCAGAGCTATTAATGACTTCTCCCCCTTTTTGTCAGAATCAAAAAGACATAGCAAAAAAAAAAATTGAAGAGAAAAACATTGTATTCAGATAAACAGCAACAGAGGCAAAAGGAAACAAAACATCATAAACAAAGAAATCAGAGCAACAAGCAATAAGTCCTAAGTGTCTAGGGGTTCGGAGGCGGAGGCATTCTCTGAAGCAACATAGCCAGCATGTTCTGAATGTTGTCGTTGACAGTGTCTTGTTTATCCATTCTGGCACGGAGTTCATTCTGATCTTGCTTAAGTTCTTTCAGCGTCTGGAGAACCATAGGGATAACAGAAGAAGACTCCCCCTGAGTCAGAGCCTGCTGTGCTTCAGCAGCAGCCTTTGCTTCAGCTTCAGCAGCAGCTTGTGCTTCAGCTTCGGCAGCAGCAGCAACATCAGCCAGAGCTTTAGCTTCAGCTTCCTTTGCTCTTTCTTCTTCCAGCCTTCTGGCTTCCTCTTCAGCTTCCTTTGCCAATCTCTCTTCCTCTAGCCTTCTAGCTTCAGCTTCTCTTGCAAGTCTTTCCTGGAGTCTTGCCTCAGCATCTCTGATGTAGCCATTTCTGACTTGTTCAGAGATGTGCTTCAGTTTAAAAGCCTCAGAGGTCATCCAGCCAATGACTCTGTTCCAGTGTGTCCTTACAGAGTCAGGATCATCACTGACTTCAGAGTTAATGGTCAGAGACTTGACATTTTGTATTGAAGCCCCTGCGAACAGCATTATGGCTTCCTCAAGGGTAGGTATAGAAAGGTCAGGTTCAAAGGTATGAGGTGGAGAGGTTGAAGGGCTGAGGTTGAGTGTTAGAGGTTCAGGTTCTGCTTCAGGTTCAGATCTTTGGGGTGAAGCGTAAAGAGGGTTTAAGTCTAATGCTGGAGATTCAGTTTCAGCTTCAGGTTCAGGTTCAGCGGAGGTGTTTGGAGGGGTGATATCAGAAGTGTGGAGGTCAAAGGGTTGAGTTTCAGAAGGTTGGTCTTCAGAAGGGATATTGGTTGTTTGTTCTGGTGGAGGTGAAGTTGCTTCAGATTGTGTTTGTGTTGGTTGTTGTGAAGCAAGATTTTGAGCCTGAATTTGGGCTAAGGTTGGAGAGTCAGGGTCAGAGTATTCTTGGTCAGAGGAGAGGTTAAGATATGGAGGTGATTCTGGGGCTGAAGATGATGAAGAGGAAGTGGTAGTGTGAGAAAGATTAACATTTGGTGGAGGTTGTGAAGTTCTGGTTATAGAAGGTCGAGTTTCAGAAGTTGTGTATATGGGTGGTGTTGGGAGAGGATTAGATGAAGAAGCCAAAATGTGTTCAGAGGGAATAGAGGGAGCAGACATACCAGTAGTTTCTTGCAGAGGCGCTGGAGATCTGCTTCCAGAAGTTTCTCCAATTCTTGCCTTCTTTGCCTGTGATGCTATCTTTTTCTCAGAGAGACCTCTCTTGTACCTGACGAAGTCTTCTTCTGAATCTAGACAATCGTCGAGTCTAAAGTCAGAGATGTCAACACCTTCATCCAGCAGACGCTAAAGGTAGATAGCAACCGCATCTCTGGGTTCATTCTTGTAGAACCTAGCAAGACCATGAGGCAGCTTCCTCTGATCTTTCAAGGCATCCCAGGAGGTATCCATAGTGGGTCTGACTTGAATCTTCTTCAGAATTCCCATACTCTTGAGATTTCTGGCGTTCAGAGGCTTTCCAGTATCTATCGCCAGATCCTCCATCAGTTTGGCCTTCTCCAGATGATCTACCAGCTCATTCTCGATGAAGACATCAGATAACAATCTTCCCAGAGGGATGTAGGTTCTGGGCTTCATGTTGTTTCTGGTCTCCCTGACAGAGTCTTTGAGGTATCTGAAGAGTAGTGCAGGAAGGCAGATCTTCACACCCTTGTGAATGCAATACAGAATGCACTTCTGATCTGCATTGATGTAGTCAGAGGAGTTAGATGCTGGGCGGTGGTGAATAGTTCCCAGAATGATCTTAAGCCATACTCTGAGGTTCTGATGAAGCTCTTTGTTCTTTGAAGGATTTCCTTCAGTGTTATGTTTGAAGATGGTTGGATTGATTACTTCAGCAATGCGCCTTGACCTAGGGTTGATGTTGTAAATCCTTTTACCTCCATCTCTCTCCATGTTCAGTAAAGAAGCAATTGACTGTTCAGTAATTACTATCTTTACCCCCAAAACATAAGAGACGATGAAATGGTCATCAGCGTCTGCAAATCTCCAGAACTCCTTGATGAGAAGTGGGTAAACAGGACCATAAAGCCTTTGGAAGTAGTTTTCCCACCCTTGTTGACGAAGTTCTTCAGTAAGATCAACGCCATTTCTCTTCATGTTTTGAAAGTCTACTAGAGTTTCACACAACACTTCCAGTCCTTCAAAGGGAGTTGCTAGGTTTATGTGGGGTGCACGGTCAAGAACATGGGGTTCCTTGTAAACTGGGGTGATGGAGACTCCTGTAACAGTTGGAGTTGGAATGCTTGAAGTTTGAGCAGTTGAGCTTGATTCCATTTGTTGAGAAAAATTGAAAACTTGTTGTTGTTGAGCGTCCATGGTTGAAGAAGAAGATGAAGATTGATGAAGATGAAGTGTTTGGAGAAATGCTTCAGAGAGGGTTTAGAAAGGGTTTGAGAGTGAGTGAGAGTGATAAGTGTGTGAAATGTGACAAAAGTGTTTAAATACCCTAAGTTAAAACACATGCAAAACGACACATCATTCAGCGTTAGCACAAATTTCAAGTTAGCACGCTTGGGGGAGAAATGATTAAGGCTAATTAATGAATGTCTAATCCCAACAGTACGCACACTGCTCGAGGAGATCTCAAACGTTTCACCTTTGATCTTCTTCTGGACAGCTGTCTAGAAGTTCTAGGGTTAGACGCTAAGTGCTCCACGTGTTGATATATCTGATCTTCAGGAATACCAAAGGATTGGTTCCTGGAGATTTCTAACTCAGATATCTTCTTAACTGGTAGAAGTATCAGAGTCAGAGGCAGAAACACATTTGTTTACATCAGAGTCTCATTTTACATTCTCAGAGGCACAATTCATTCAGGACAATTTTGAATGTTCAGATTTTTTAAGATAAAAAGAAATCTATCTTCAGCTAGAGGCTTAGTAAAGATATCTGCCCATTGATGATCTGTATCAATGAACTTCAATGTTACTATCCCTTTCTGAACATAGTCTCTGATAAAATGATGTTTTATTTCAATGTGTTTGGCTCTGGAATGTAGAATGGGATTCTTACTTAGACAAATAGCAGCAGTATTATCACAAAAGATAGGAATGTTACTCTCAAAGATTTGCAGATCTTCTAACTGATGCTTCATCCAGAGCATCTGAGTTGTGCACAGTGATGCTGAGATGTATTCTGCTTCTGCAGTTGATAGAGCGATTGTTGACTGTCTTATGCTAGCCCAGGATATCAGATTGTTTCCCAGAAGCTGGCAATTTCCAGAAGTGCTTTTTCGTTCTATTCTATCTCCTGCATAATCTGCATCACAGTAACCCGAGAGTCTATACTCTGATGTTTTCTCATACATCAGGCCCAGGTTAGGAGTTCCTTTCAGATACTTGAGAATTCTCTTAACTGTTGTTAAATGAGATTCTCTAGGATCTGATTGGAATCTGGCACAGAGACAGACGCTAAAGAGAATATCAGGACGAGTAGCAATCAGATAGAGAAGAGAGCCTATCATACCTCGATAGAGCTTCTGACAAACCTTTGTGCTTACCTCTTCCTTTTCAATAATGCATGTTGGATGCATGGGAGTTTTTGCAGAGTTACATTCAGCCATATCAAATTTCTTCAGAATATCTTTAATGTATTTGCTTTGATGAACATATGTAACTTCTGAAGTTTGGTTAATTTGAATTCCCAGAAAGAACTTTAGTTCTTGCATTAAGCTCATTTCAAATTTTGCCTGCATTAACTCAGAGAATTCTTGACAAACAGAGATATTAGCAGAACCAAAAATAATGTCATCAACGTAAATCTGGCATATCATGAGATCATTATTTAGGTTCTTACAGAAGAGTGTGGAATCAACTTTCCCTCTGATAAAATTTTGTTCCAGAAGAAAATTGCTTAAACGTTCATACCAAGCTCTGGGAGCTTGTTTAAGTCCATATAAAGATTTTTTGAGTTTATTAACATGTTCTGGAAAGTTTGGATTTTCAAAACCTGGAGGTTGGTTGACATACACTTCTTCTGATATATAACCATTAAGGAATGCACTCTTGACATCCATTTGATATAATTTAATAGAATGGTTAATAGCAAAAGATACAAGAAGACGAATAGATTCTAACCTTGCGACTGGAGCAAAGGTTTCATTATAATCAATACCTTCTTGTTGACTATAACCTTGAGCTACCAGTCGAGCTTTGTTTCTGACGACTTCTCCTTTCTCGTTCAGCTTGTTTCTGAAAACCCATCTGGTTCCAATGACGTGAGTGCCTCTGGGTTTAGGAACGAGATCTCAGACATCATTCTTTGAGAATTGATCTAATTCTTCTTGCATGGCTGAAACCCAGTCGTTATCTTGAAGTGCTTCATCACAAGACGTAGGCTCAATCAGAGAGACTAGTCCCAGAGGAGTATCTTCAGAAGTTCTGAAGGTAGATCTGGTCCTAACAGGTTCGTCCTTGTTTCCCAGAATCAAATCTTCAGATACATTGATACGACTTTTAACTTTCTTTGGGATTTCTGGGGATTTAATTTCTTCAGAGTTCTGAGTGACAGTTGCTTCAATAGTTCCGGAGCCTCTGATCCTTCCTTTCTGATCTCCTCCGAAGCCTACAAATCCAGCGTCTTTAAGTTCCAGACTTTGGAACATAGACTTTCTTCCCGTCATGTGTCGCGAGCATCCAGAGTCCATGTACCATGACTGGTGTCTGAACTTTGCTGCATAGGATATCTGCAACATAGATAATCTTATCTTTCGGTACCCAGAATCTCTTGGGTCCTTTCAGATTAGTTTTCCCTGAGTTTCTAATAACTTTGGGTTTTCTAGCATTTTTAAATTTTTGTTCTTGTGTGTGTGTGTAATGATATGAAAAGGGAGATTTAAGTTGGTCACTGGTAGAAGTTTTATCTTCCTTAGGATCATACCCAATTCCCTTTTTATTGTTCCGACTTACTCCATAAATCATGGATGCCATAATACTCCTATCTATCCCATTCTTCAGAAATTCTTGAAAGGCTTCTTCGTATTCATAAATTATTTTATTTGAAGTTTGTGGTGCTTGAGACAACGCTTCTTCTAATTCTAAGCTTTTTCTCTTTGCTCCATCTCTTTCTAATGTTAAAGATCTGATTGTATCTTCTCGTGCTAGAATTGTCATCTCAAGTTCACTACATTCTTCAAATTTTGCTTTAAGACAGCCTTTAATGTTTTTAAACTTTTGTTTTAATTTCTGATATGAGCTAAGAGTTTCTGACAAACAAGATTCTAGATCAGATCGAGAAAGTTCAGAAAATACCTCTTCAGATTCTTCATCTGAGCTACTCCCGGATGTGGTAGCCATAAGTGCCACGTTGGCTTGTTCATCAGAGTCAGATTCTGATGATCCAGATTCACTATCATCCCAGGTAGCCATCAGTCCTTTCTTTGTCCTAAAGGTATTTTTCTTGAAGCTTTCTTTTCTAGAGTTGTCTTTCTTTAGCTTGGGGCATTCATTCCTGTAATGACCTGTTTCTTTACATTCATAACAGGTAATATCTTTGTTAGATTTACCTTTTGAAGTTGATTCTGATCGATCCCCTCTGGGTCTTGGTCTTCTGAAGTTGTTGTTCCTCTTTTTCCAGAGTTGCTTAACTCTTCTGGTTAGTAGGGACAATTCTTCTTCATCATCAGAGTCTTCTGGTTCAGAGTCGTCAGCATCTTCAGTTTCTGCCTGGAGAGCTTTGGTTCTGTCAGGTTTGCGTCTTTCAGGTCTGGACTTTAATGCTACAGACTTGTTCTTTTTCTGAGGCTCATCTTCCTCTAGTTCTATCTCATGGCTTCTGAGAGAACTGACAAGTTCTTCAAGGCTAATATTGTTCAGATCCTTTGACAGCTTCAGAGCAGTAACCATAGGTCTCCATTTCTTTGGCAGACTTCTGACAATCTTTTTGACATGGTCTGCAGTTGTATACCCTTTATCTAGAACCTTGAGACCTGCAATAAGAGTTTGGAATCTAGAAAACATTGCCTCTATAGCTTCGTCATCTTCCATTTTGAAGGCTTCATATTTCTGGATAAGCGCCAGAGCCTTTGTCTCTTTGACTTGGGAGTTTCCTTCATGAGTCATCTTCAGAGAGTCAAGTATATCTTTGGCTGTTTCTCTGTTGGTGATCTTTTCATATTCGTTGTACGATATGGCATTTAGAAGTATGGTTCTGGCCTTGTGGTGATTTTTGAAGACACGTTTCTGATCTTCTGACATCTTATTTCTGGGAACTTCAGCTCCATTTTCTAAGACTGGAGGTGTGTATCCATCTGTGACAATGTCCCAGAGGTCAGCATCATAACCCAGAAAGAAACTTTCGATTCTATCTTTCCAGTAGTCAAACTTCTCTCCATCAAAGACAGGAGGCTTAGCATTGTAACTATCTCTTTCATTTGAGTGGGCCATAGTTTTTCTCGTACTGGATCTCTCTACACTGTTAAGTGTTTGATTAGAAAATCAATAACAGAGCCGGAGCTCTGATACCAATTGAAGGTGAGAAAAACAAGAAAGGGGGGGTTTGAATTGTTTGGAAAAATAAGCGCTTTTTCAAAAAGAAAATCACACAAGGATTTTATACTGGTTCGCTTATAACACAAAGCTACTCCAGTCCACCCGGCCGAGGTGATTTCGCCTTCAACAAGGACTTAATCCACTAATCTTGAAAGATTGATTACAAACAACGTCTAAGAGAAAGATCTCTTAGTCCTCTCAAGTATACAGACTACACAGAGTCACTTGAGGAAATAAACAAACAATAGATAAAAGATTTATGTAATCTAGAGTGCTTCTAAGAAAGCAAATATTACAATAGTAAGAACAAAAAAAATTCACGTTATAAGCAACAGCTTCGTGAAGATTTAGAGAGCAAGAGTGTTTGCTTGAGCGTTGATGTTTCAGTATAATTTTTGCTTGTGCTCTTCAACGTGAATTGCAGCCCATTTTATATATCAGTGAGGTAGTAGTTGAAACTGATGAGTAATCAAATGAATTTACGCCATAACATAAATAGCTTCTGCCAGGATAACTTTCTCTCCTTGAAATGACTACTTACCACATATAGTACCTTCTTTATTGAAATTGGAGATTAACGTCTCTTTCTGTATTAGGAAATCCATTTGCAAAACTTTACTTGACTTTAACGTTACTCTTTCATAATTAGCAATTCCATGATCAGAGTCTTCGTGTATCTGAGAATCTTGGAGTCTTGCTTCTGATGTTGATCTCGTTTGAGTTCTGATGGATTCTTCAGATAGCGCTGATAACTTCTGGAGTTTAGACATACGTTTGTTCAGATTCAGAACTTCTAGAGCTTACTTCTTGTTCAGATGCTTCTGATACTTTGCTGTTTTGCTCAGAGTTAGACTTTCTTGAACGTGTTTCTACTTCAGATGCTTCTGATCATTTGATAATTTGTATCTGATCTGGTTCTGTATCTGATGACGTCATCAGATTTCTTCCTTCTTTCTTTAGAACCCTGCACACTTAGAAACTTTTCGTTAGGGTGTCATTTTTGGTTTCATCCTTTGTTATCATCAAAATCATGGAATCTGATGTAGAACAATTTTTGTTCTTACAAATGTGTTTGCTCCTTTCATGGTTTACTGGATTCTTTGCTAACTCAATTGCTGACCTGTTGTCAACTTGTATTATTGTAGCATCTTTCTGTTCTAGTTCCATTTTACTCATCAATCTTCTGAGCCATATTGCATGACAAACACACCAGGATGCTGCTACATATTCTGCTTCACATGTCGAAAGTGTTACTATTGGCTGCTTTTTAGAAAGCCAAGTGAATGCAGTATTTCCCATGAAAAACACATATCCAGAAGTGCTTTTTCGATCATCTATGTCTCCGCACCAATCACTGTCAGAGTAACCAACCAACTTGTATTTCTCTGAATTCGAGTAAAACATCCCAAGTGACACTGTTCCTTGGATGTACCTCAGAATTCGCTTCAATGCCTTCCAATGTGTGTAAACTGGCTCCTCCATGAATCGACTTACAATGCCTACACTCAATGAGATATCTGGTCTTGTACATGTGAGATAGCGAAGACTTCCTACCAAACTTCGATATTTTCCTGCTTCGACACGTTCTCCTCCATCAAATTTCGACAGTTTTGTTCCTGGTTCCATTGGCGTCGAAGCCGGATTACAGCTTTCCATCTTATATCTTTTCAAGATTTCTTTTGCATATTTTTCTTGTGAAATGAAGATTCCTGTTTCTTCTTGTCGAACTTCCAGACCAAGAAAGAATCTCATCAGGCCTAAATCTGTCATCTCGAATTCACGTGTCATTGTGCTTTTGAATTCTTCTATCATCTGATCATTACTGCCCAGAAAAATAAGATCATCAACATAGAGAGCAACAAGTAATACATTTCTTCCATTTTTCTTCACATAGAGGGCATGTTCGTACGGACATTGCTCAAACCCATTCTCCTTGAAATATGTGTCGATACGTGTGTTCCATGCCCGCGGTGCTTGCTTCAGCCCATATAGCGCTTTCTTCAATTTCAGTACCTTCTTCTCTTCTCCAGCTTTCATGTACCCGAGTGGTTGTTCAACATAGACTTCTTCTTCTAGTACACCATTCAGAAAAGCTGTTTTTACATCCATTTGGAATATTGGCCATTTGAATTGAGCAGCTTGAGATATGAGTAGTCGAATTGTCTCCATTCTTGCAACAGGTGCAAATACTTCGTCATAATCAACTCCTGCTTTCTGTTTGTATCCCTTCGCAACAAGTCTCGCTTTGTATCATTCTATTTCTCCTTGAGCGTTCATCTTTTTCTTGAATACCCACTTTACACCAATGGGTTGACTACCTTTTGGCAATTCAACTAGCTCCCAAGTGTTGTTGTGGATAATCGCCCTCATCTCTTCGTCCATGGCACTTTTCCACTTCTTGTCTCGTACTGCTTCTTCAAAACTGATGTTTTCAGCATCTGCCAAGAGACATACAAGGTGCACTTCACTTGTCGAATCATACAAATCTTGCAAACTTCGCATTCTGGGTTGTGTAGGTTCATCTTCATCGTCAGAATCTTCAAGTTTTGTCGAAATGTTTGATGGTACAGCAACAAATGGTTCTTCAACTTCGACAACAGCTTCTGTCGAACTGTTCCAGTCCCACTTACTTGCTTCGTTTATTCGAACGTCTCTACTCACTATCACCTTATTTCTTATGGGATCAAATAGCTTGTACCCTTTTGTTTTCTCATCATACCCAATGAGTATGTATTTCTGACTTTTGTCTTCAAGTTTCGTTCTTCGTTGATCTTGTACGTGTGCATAAGCAACACTTCCAAATACTTTGAGATGAGAGACTGTTGGCTTCTGTCCGCTCCACGCTTCTTGTGGTGTTTGATCTTCTAACTTCGAATGTGGACATCGATTTTGAACATAAATGGCACATTGTACAGCTTCTGCCCAAAATTCCTTTGGCATGTTCTTGCTTTTAAGCATTGAACGAACCATGTCAAGGACTGTTCGATTCTTCCTTTCAGCCACCCCATTTTGTTGAGGTGAGTATGCTGCAGTTAGAAATCTCCTTATACCCTGCTCTTCACAATACTTCATAAAAGCTGTCGAAGTATACTCACCACCTCTATCTGATCGAACTGCTTTAATGTGTCTGTCGGTTTCCTTCTCCACCATTACTTTGAACCTTTTGAACACCTCGAATGCTTCAGACTTTTCTTTCAAGAAATAAACCCATGTCTTCCGTGAGTAATCATCGATAAAGGAAATGAAGTATCTTTTGCTACTGAAAGATTCTAGCGTGATTGGCCCACATATGTCGGTGTGAATTAAATCAAGGATATGCTTGGCTTGATATTCTGCCTTCTTTTGAAATGAAGTTCTTGTTTGTTTGCTCAGCACACATTCTTCACAGAACTTTCCTTCATAATCCATATCTGGTAGTCCATGCACCATGTTCTTTTTCGCCAACCTTCTTAAACCAGCATGATGTAGATGACCAAAGCGTAGATGCCATAGTGACGCTTTGTCTTCGACGTTTACTTGTAAACATTTTTCTCGAACGTTTATCAGATTCAGTTTGTACATTCTATTTCTCTCCATTTCGACACGAGCAATCAGATGTCCTAGCTTGTCCTTCAAATACAGTATCCGTTCTTTCATCAGTATCGAATAACCTTTTTCTGTAAGTTGTCCCAAACTCAAGATGTTGATCTTAAGATTTGGTACATAATAAACATCTTGAATTGATCCAATCAACCCATCTTTCTGCAGGTAACGAATCGTTCCTTTGCCTTCGACCTTCACTTTCGATGCATCTCCGAAAGACACATTTCCATCTTCAATCTTTCTCATTTCTTTAAACAGGTGTTTGTGACCACACATATGGTTACTTGCTCCTGAGTCGAGATACCAAACATTGTCATTTGTGTTGATCTCATTTTGAGCCATCAAGAGAAAACCTTCATTTGCTTCAGCTTCCAGAGTTAGATTGGTTGTTTCTTCTACCTTCTTTTCGATTCGACAATCTTTTGCAAGATGTCCCACTTTATCACAGTTATAGCATTTGAATGAGTTACAATCCTTCGCATAATGGCCATACTTCCCACACTTGTAGCATTCAAAGTTGGAATGGTTCGACCTACCACCTCTTTGACCACGTCCTCTGCCACGCCAATTTTGCTGGATCGACTGTCCTCTGTCGAAGTTGTTGCCTCTACCACTTCGACCACTGTCATGTCCTCCACGACCACGTCCTCTTCCTCGAAAGTTTTGAGAAAAAAGTACCTTTTCGTCTTTGATTTGCTCCTTGGTTTGATTTGCATCCTCTACTCCTTCTTCCTTCTTTTTCATCTTACGTTGTTCGTGTGCTTCGAGGGAACCAGCGAGCTCTTCGACTGCGAGCGTCGAAAGGTCCTTCGACTCTTCTATTGCACACACAATATTCTCAAACTTATCTGTTAAAGATCTCAAAATCTTTTCGACAACTCGTGCATCAGTTACTATTTCGCCATTTCTGGTGAGTTGGTTCACCACTTTTTGTACACGCGTGATGTAGTCAGATACATTTTCTGACTCCTTCATCTGCATCCTCTCCAATTCGCCACGAAGTGTTTGGAGTCGAACTTGCTTTACTCGATCTTCTCCTTTGAACACTTTCTCCAGTGTGTCCCACGCTTCTTTCGACGTAGTCGAACCGGCAATCTTTTCGAAGCCTGATTCATCAACAGCCCTAAACAGCATGTATAGTGTCGTTTTATCCTTCGATCTCGTCTCTTTCAACGCCTTGTTTTGAGCTGCCGTATATCCCTCAGTATCTGTTGGTTCTTCAAACCCATCTTTGGTCACCTCCCACGCGTCTAGAGATCCGAGAAGAGCTTTCATCTGAATACTCCAGTTTTCTTAATTCAACTTCGTTAGCCGTGGCAACGGCATTTGATTCATCATATTTGCCATTAGCTCTGATGCCAATTTGTCAGAAGAAACGATTCTTTTGTAAACTTCTGTGTTTTATTAGAATGCAATTTTGGACTCTTATACATACAG
This sequence comes from Lathyrus oleraceus, assembly GCF_024323335.1. Classification (NCBI taxonomy): domain Eukaryota; kingdom Viridiplantae; phylum Streptophyta; class Magnoliopsida; order Fabales; family Fabaceae; genus Lathyrus; species Lathyrus oleraceus. The sequence goes on from NC_066581.1 coordinate 233,125,061, forward strand.
AAAAAACTTTAACTATTCTACTAATTATGATAAATAGTAAATACTCTTAATTTTCCCACTGTCTCTTAACCTTCCAAATCTCCCCATTAACTTATTATTAAAACCTACTAACTCTAACATTAAAGTTTATTCAACACCTGTCACGTTGTTACAAATTCAATTGTCAACTATAAAAAATCGGAGGGAGACCAAAAAAAAAATCAATAATATAAAATAAAAGGGATCAAAAAATTTATTTTTTTAAAAGGCCTAAAAAATTATAAAAATTAGAATGGAGGGACTAAAACTGCATTTAAGTATTTTTCTTTAAAAAACAATTTTTAGAGAAAAAATATCATATATTTTTTAATTTAATTTTATATGACAATTTAATTTATTTAATGAATGAGATTTGTTGTAAAACTTTTAAACTTACACATAAATCTATTATAGAAAAATTATGATTTGATTCGTATGCATTGCCTGCCGATATACAAAGAGACACATAATTTACAACAATTATGTGGTATTACTATGAGAGAAATTGCACACTAATTATAATTCATTTCCCCCTAATCTTTGTCAGACAATTTGTCCAGAATGCCCCATTGTTGAAAAAATTATCTCATAATTTCCCAGTCTGAAAAAAAATTCTCAATCTGCCCAATTTTCTTATTTGGGTTTGTCCATTCATTGGACGAGTTGATGAAGAAAAGTTTTCGCTGGGTAGGCTCGGCCATTCATTGGGCGAGCTAATAAAGGACGTTTTTTTTTTTTTTTTTAAATTATTATATAATTAAATAACTTTTGTTAAAATGATTATTAAATAGTTTTTTAATTAATTCTATATTTAAATAATAAAATTTATTTTTTTAAAATAATAATAATATTTTTATAAAAATATTTAAAATAAAATGTTAATAATAATAGTATTTTATAATAATAATAGTTTTCTAATATTGTTTTTTTAAAATATTAATAATAAAATGATTTTTTTAAAAATATTAATAATATAAATGATTTATTTTTGTAAGAATTACAATGGAAGAAATACATTTTATTGATATAATGGAAGAAATATTTTATTGATATAATGGAAGAAATACATTTTATTTATAGTGACCGCCTGTTCCACATCTTGTGCCAATTTTTTTGCGTTTTCCCTTGCCCAAGTCTTCTTGTCTTTGTCTTGCGGGAGACGGAGATGAGTCGGAAGACAATTCATCATGGGCGTCTTGTTGTTGATGTTGTTGTTGACTTTGATGTTGTTGTGATGTCTTTGGAGGCATATCCATACTATCGAGATCTTGAATGCGAAAAGAAGGGATATTCATTAGATGATCATCAGTGAGGTCATAGTTGAGTAGTGAATGTGGGAGTTGTGTGTAGGTGTTGGGTTGGGTGTGTTGGATGGGAGGATAATAGACATCATCAGGATTGTATGTAGGAGTGGGTTGTGCGAATGTGGTTGTAGATGTTTGGGGTTGAGAATGAGGGTTTGGGTATTCAAAGTTGGGTTGAGGAATTGGAGTGTATTGTATGGGTGGGCGTAGGTTGGTTTGTTATTGATATTGTTGGTTGTAATAGTAGTTTGTTTGAGGGAATGGAGTGTGGGGATTATGGTGTTGGGTTGAGGTGGAATAAATTGTGTGTTGTTGTGTGGTCTGAGTGTGTTGGTAAGTTTGTTGAGCTGAGGATGATGGTTGGTTATGTTGTTGTGGGGGTGATGTTGTTTGTTGGGTTGAAGAAGCTACACGTTGACGGAGATCATTCAAAAAATATGTTGGAGCAACGTGCATAAAAGGAATTAATAAAAACCAATTAATGTATTCTCTACTCGGCTTAGACTCAATTACCGAGTTTCCTTGTAACACCAAATAACTTCTTCTTTTCCATTCTTTTAGATCTTCTTTGTTTAAATCTTGCCAATGTGTGTCCCAAGCTTGGACCATAGTCGTGTTATGGTGTTCACTTAGACATCTTGGCTGAGACGGTATTTGTTGTTCAAATCCAAATTGGAGTTTGACTCGATCCGTCTGAAGCATCTCAACGGAAAAGAAACATACCATATATGTTGTTGCACTCCAAACTCGGCTGTCACTATAATCAGGCACTGGATATTGTATGTACGGCCTCCAAATAAATTGTTAAAAGAAATATAATTATAAGAATGTATAAATTAAATTTAAATAAGTTGAATATTATAATTAATCATTTTTACATCGTTTTCTTCCATGTGTTCTATTGCAACATGGTACCCTCGTAGATGATGACGAGGATTATTTCTGTAATTCATACCTCGTTTGCACCATCTTGCATATTAAAAAAATACCTTAAAGCGACGTATAAATAATTTTGAGAAATATAAATTGCATTTAAATGAAAATCGTTACCTTAATGCATAAGGATGTGATGGAACCTCGTTACTAACCGGGGCTAACAAGGGTATGCGTGTGAATGCTCATACAGTTAGTAATACAACACAACCTCCTATGCTTTTGACTCCTTTACGGGTTGCCTTGCACATATTTCTATATAGTGTCGTCAGACAAGCAGAACCCCAACTGTATGTATTACATTTTTCTAGGTCTCCTACTAAAGGTAACCAAGAAGAATGCAACAAATTGTGACTCTTATCTGGCATTAAAAAAGTAGCAATTAAAAGTAAAATATAAATTTTTGAATGAAGAATATTTTCTGCCTCGGTCGTGTTTGGGTTATTTTTCAGTTGTGTTAATACGGCTTCTAACCAAACAATTTTGACAGAAGCCCCATTTTTATCTGAAGTTGTTGTTTCGATGCCCAAATTCTCCATGTAAACATCATTGGTTACATTTTTTGGCCCATTAACAGCTTTACCATTGATTCGGATATCGAGTAACATACTCGCATCCTCTAGTGTGATAGTACATCCACCCGTTGGTAAATGAAAGGTATGTGTCTCGGGTCTCCATCTCTCTAACAATGCAACAATTAATTTAGAATCTACTTTTAGACTTGCAATCTTGGCCACATTTGCAAAACCGGCTAGTTCCAAATACGGTATTATAACCGCACTTGGTTGAATGTATGTATGCGAATGGACCCGGAACCTACCGTCTTGTTGAAATTCAAATAAAAATGGTAATGAATATTTGATGTGATATTTACATATTGAATTTGTGAAATAGATTTGAAAGAGACTTACGTATTCAGCAATGTTTTCCGCCGTTCCACAGTGTGATTCGCCCATCCACAACAAAGACATTTTGGAATTGAAGATAGTGAATATTTGTAGAGAGTAAATATTTGAAGAGAGTAAGTATTTGTGAAATAGAAATTGTAGGAAGATGATGAGAAAGAATTGGAGAGGAAAGGATTATTTATAGTGATAAAAAATAATAAATATATAGGTTAGAATTGTATAGGTTGATTGGACAATTAATGGAATGCATGCAAAATATTTTGGCAGGGAATCCCTGCAACCACAAGATTCCCACGCTGATGAGAAATCACACTGCCAAAAAGCTTGCGTGTAGACTCGTCCCTTTGATGGAGATGATAATATCGTCTTTTACATAATGACACCCATTGAGACTGACGAAGATGTCAAGTCGATGTTTCAATGTCATATAACATTATCTCAATTACCCATCATTGAGATATATGTTCATCTAGTCGAAAATCTTGAAGAACAACCGAGTCACAATGAAAATCTTGAAGAACAACCGACTCATAATGAAAATCTCTGTTATCCAACGCAATTTGTACAGACATACGAGTACGGAATGAGTCAAGCCATTGACGAAGAACCGACTCAAAATAATGAACCTTTCATACCAAATGAAGAGGTAGGCGAGAATAATGAGGATGATCTTGAGGAGGTTCGATTTGAAGATCTATTTGGTGTTAGCGATGACGATGGCAATGAAGACATCTTCGACACACCGACCGTTTCACTAAGAGCGCAAACAATTAGTTTGTACAACCCACTTATGCACATGCAAAACATAAGTTTGAATGATGCTGAACCAATCTCCATTTTCGGAAGTTTCATACCAACTCACAATGCTGACGAAATAGAGGAGGGCATCGAGTATGAAAATAAGGAAGAGCGTGTTCTGGCGTTGCAACAATGGCATATAAAACACATTCTAGATTTTTCTGTGGTTAAATCTGACAATGTACGTTTTGTCATCAAATGTAGAAATTCAACATGAAATTTCAAATGCAGGGTCTCTTTGCGTAAGGGAAACTCAAGGTGGAGAGTTGGTAAGTCTGGTGGGCCTCATACGTGCACAACCACTTCCATGTCACAAGACCATACAAAACTCAGTTCAGAAATGATTAGTAAGAGCATAATGGAGCTTGTAAATCGGGACGCTTCTCTTAAGGTGAAGGTTATCATCGCTCATGTTGCTGAGAAATACAGGTATATCATATCCTACAAAAAGGCATGGATTGCAAAGTGTAAGGCAATTGAGTCGTTGTATGGAAATTGGGAGACATCTTACAACGATCTGCCGCAGTGGATACTGGTAATGAAAACATATCTACCAGGTACCGTTATAGAATTACAATCCTTACCTGTGATTTCAAATGATGGTTCACACTTGGGTGACCAAAGGATATGTCATCATCTGTTTTGGGCGTTTCGACCATGTATACGTGGTTTCGCATATTGTAAACCTATTGTGCAGGTTGATGGAACATGGTTGTATGGCAAGTACAGAGGGACTCCGTTGATGGTTGTGGCACAGGATGGGAATGGGAACATATTTCCGATAGCGTTCGCATTGGTTGAAAGTGAGACAAAGAAAGCTTTGAGTTTCTTTCTTAAGAATTTAAGAATACACGTTACCCCCTAAACAAATCTGTGTCTAATATCAGACAGGCATGAATCGATAAAGAGTGCATATAACAATCCAGAAAATGGATGGTAGTATCCTCTATCATCACATGTCTATTGCATTAGACACGTCGCGCAAAACTTCATGCGCGAGATTAAAGACAATGATCTGCATAAAATAGTTGTTAACATGGGTTATGTGTTAACAGAGGCAAATTTTAACTACTATCGGGGGAAATCCGAAGAACAAACAATGATACTTTATCATGGATAGACAACATCCCTCGGGAGAAGTGGGCAAGGGCATTTGACGGAGGGCAACGCTGGGGTCACATGACAACTAACCTAGCAGAAGCAATGAACTCGGTGCTAAAAGAAACCCGAAACCTTCCAATCACTGCATTGGTAAAATCTATGTACTATCGATTAGGATCACTATTTGGTAGAAGAGGCCATAAATGGACAACAATGTTAGCCTCTGGGCAGGTTTTCACTGATAACTGCAACAAGGGGATGGCTGAGGAAGTCATCAAAGCTAACATGCACAGCGTCATGCAGTTCAATCACGAGAGATTTTATTTCATGGTCCAAGAGAAGATTAATCATAACGACGGTCGACCAACCGGAACATTCAGCATTGATCTGAGGAAACAACACTGTGATTGTGGGAAATTTCAGGCATTTCACTTACCTTGCTCCCATGTAATCGCAGCATGTTTGAGCATACGCCAGGACTACTCCATTCACATTCCAGATGTCTTTAAAATTCTTAACGTGTTCAAGGTCTATAAGGAGAGTTTCCTAGGACTTCCCCATGATGAGAATTGGCCACAATATGAAGGATTTACTCTTTGCCACGACGACTCTATGAGAAGGAGGAAGAAAGGGCGCCCAAACAGCACCAGGATTAGAACCGAGATGGACGACGTTGAGAAGGAAAAGAGAAGGTGTGGGGTTTGTCGTGAAACAGGACACATGCGTAGGAAATGTCCTAATGTTGCAGGACCGTCCTAGCGACCATCCAGATGATTATGTTGTTATTTTAAATATCCGTCCAGATGATTATGTTTTTTTTAATTATTAACTACTATGCACATACTATATATAAACCATTGTGTATTTCTAATGTCTTTTAGGAACAAACAATTATGAAATACATTTGATAATCAAAGGTTTCTGGTTACAAAGTACGGCCACATCAACTAAACAACAACAACAACCAACACAAGTGGTAATTAAAAAACTAATCAACAACAACCAACACAAGTGGACCTTCAACTCCTCTATTAACTTCACCACTATGTGCCGAAAACATACACTGAACATTTTCATCATTTTCTATACGACCCAAGTAATACACGTACGTATCATCAGGGCTTGCATCAGTCAACGTTATGTATGGACAACGATACTCTACTTTCCTCACCTTCATACGACGCCCGCTCAACTGTTGGAAGACAGTGTGGATGGCTGAAATAAGTGTTCTGAAATTCCATTGCGGATCGAGACAAACACTGATTTTTTCACCATGTCCATAAAATACAAGACCTCAAACAGACATTTTTACCAAAATAAAGGATTTTGTGCTCTGAGTTAATTTTTTACAAGTCCTGCTATTTATAGAAAATTAATACTTGAATATTCGGCCAATCATTGGCCGAGACAGTACAAACACAAAGCAATTGCTCGGTCATTAAAATTTTGGAGGGAAACATATCATTCCAAAAAAATTATTCAAATTTTGGAGGGAAATATATCATTTTTATTATTAATATTTAAAAAAAATCATTTCTATTAATATTTAAAAATAATTATTATTTTTATTATTAATATTATAAAAAATAATCATTTTTATTATTAATATTTTAATAAAACAATATTAGAAAACTATTTTTTATATTTTATAAAAATATTATTATTATTTTTAAAAAAAATCAATTTTATTATTTAAATATAGAATTAATTAAAAAACTATTTAATAATAATTTTAATAAAGTTATTTAATTATATAATAGTTTTTTTTTTTTAAAACCCACCCTTCACAGGCTCGGCCAATGAATGGCCGAGCCTACCCAGCGAAAACTTTTCTTCATTAACTCGCCCAATGAATGGACGAGCCCAAATAAGAAAATGGGGCAGTTTGAAAAAAAATTCAGACTAGGGTATTGTGGGACAATTATTTCAAAATAGGGACTCTGTGGGAAAAAAGTCTCTTTGTCATGGTCATATTACCCCCTCAAGTTGGAGCATATAAACTACATATGCCAAATTGCTTAACAGGAAAATAAAATGAATTGAGTGGGACCAATAGCCTTAGTAAAGACATCAATCAATGATGCTTGTGTATGAAAGTAAGTTAGTGCAATATTTCCAGTAAGATATTCGTCACGAATATAGTGGGAGTCTATTTTAATGTGTTTAGTTCGCTTGTGAAAAATTAGGTTCATGAGGATATTAAGCGTTGCTTCACTGTCACAATGATTTTTCATAGGTTGAGGATGTGAAATACCAAGAGTTGAAGAAAATATTTAAACTGTTTCAGTTTTCCTAATATAGTCGTCATTGAACGATACATTGCCTCAACGGAGGAACGAGATACCGTTTGTGAAGGTGAGAAAAACATAAGAATGGGAGTTGAGTTGAGTTGTGTTGACTTTTTCTTTCTTTTTAAAGCTCGTGTCATATTGTAAATACAAAGTATAGAATCTAAATCAGAGATAAGAGGTAGGCAACGAATAAGTAATGCAAGAAAGAAGAGAGACACATAGAGTTATCATGGTTCCTCTCACGACTTGAGAGTAATTTAGTCCCCTTGTACTTACAAGAGATTTACATTATTATCAAACAAGATTAGAATTTGCTCAAGCATACAAGAAATAGACTTCCAATGCTCAAATACAGAGTAAGAGACTTCTATACTCAAGCACTCAAGCAAGAGACTTCTGATGCTCAAGCACACAAACAAGAGACTTCTATGCTCAAGCACATAAGCAAGAGACTTAAAATACTCAAACACTAAGTAAGAGACTTCTAACAATCTAATATTATAGGAACAATACACTTGATATACAATCATAGGTGCAGATAAAATACAACTCAAGAAGAACTCTTTAAGACTTAGGGATTTCAAGAATATACAAAGGTAAAAAAATACTAAGTTATAACTTGTGATTTTATTTTGATAAAGTAACTGATCTTTGAATGTCAATAGTTCATTGTGAGTTCTTCCAGTCTTCAACTCCTTAAATAGAGAAGGAAAAGAGGCGTTGAAGATCCAACAAAAGAGAGTTCATGAGAATCTTGAATAGAGATATTGAGATATTTTTTCAATTGGTTAATGTCATTGAAAGCTTATTTGAAATTCCTTTGCTACAAGAGGAATTACCAATTGCATCCTAGCTAACTCTATGAAGAAAAAGTTCTTAGGTTTTCACGTGACAAAGTAAGCTCGAAGGTTCACAATGACCTATCAGAGTCACCTTGGTCCTTGCGCTTTGACTAGTTCTTCAAGTTCAAATCAACAGAGCCAAACTTCATTAGACTCTGATCTTTAGATGTTGACTCCTCCATATTTTGACCTTCAGAAGTTGACTTCTTTAGAGTCTGGTCTTCAGATTCTGATCCATGATATTTTGGACTTTAAGCTTCTCTTTAGATGTTCAAAGTCAGAACCAATACTAGAATTGTTCATAAAATTTTAGTCTATAGTCATGTACACTTGAAAAAATATTAGTATATCCAATTGTTCTTTAAATACTCTGTTATCATCAAAACCTAAGGGATATGAGACAAACCGATTTTGTTTCAACAATCTCCCCCTTTTTGATGATGACAAACACAAATATTTAAGAACAATGGTTGATAATTTAATTAACAAGTTGACTTCAGGTTTTGAGGTTTGGAAGCCCCCCCTGAGTTTAATAGTCTAAAGGCGAGGTTTGTAAGTCCGCCCTAAGTTATATCCATCTTAATTAAATTTAAAACATTAAATCACAAATAAAAGATTTTCAGAATTTAAGCAAGATAATAATTGTCAGATTCAGGGGCTTAAATACTTATATATCTACTCCCCTTTTGTCATCAACAAAAACAAAATAAGGAAATAGAAAAGATACTAAAGAAAAATATTTCATTCAACCAAAGAAGAAGAGTCATATTGAGAAAACAAATAAAAATAAGTGAAAAGACAAAATAAAGGGTTTGCTAAATCCTAAAGCCTGAGGTTTTTGCTCCAGAAGCTCCACGATAGCCTTGAGATCAGAACCCATGTCATTTTGCCTTGCAATCACTGTCTTCAACTGAACATCCATGTCTTCTTGTTTAGAAGCAACAAAAGCCAATTTCTCCTTCAAGTGGTCATGCTTCTGACTAGAAGAAGCTACAAACTCAGATGAGAAAAGACTTTAGATTATGCAACACTGTATCCATAGAGGTTTTGAGAGTGTCCCATTTAGCTGCATATGTTATGGGATCATAAGCAATGAGTCTCTCAAAAACCATATTTTGAACTCTATAAAAAATAACAGTCTTAAACTCTTCCGTTTGGTATTTTATGTGAAGTGAAATGTTTAGGTTTAGAGAGATGTGAGGTGTAGAGGGAGTAGGTAGATCTATTGTGTCGGTTTCTGATATAACATTTGTTTCCCTAAAGGGTGAGGGTGATGGTCAGGTGGTTGAGTTTGTTGGTCAAGGTGTGTTTCTGGTACCGTTTGGTCATGTGTAGTTTCTAGTTGAGGTTGGTTCTGAGGGACTTGTTCAAGGTCATTTTGAATATCAGGTTGATGTTGGACAAGGTTTAGTTGAGGTTCAGGTATGGTTTGGGTTGGGATTTCTTGTTCATGTTCAGGTAGGTTTTGTGGTTCTAGTATTGGTTGCTCTTCTATTAACACTTGTTCAGTTTCAGATTGAACTAGGATTTCAGACTGAACAAGGTTAGGCTCAATAGAGGGCGTGGTTTCAAGAAGAATGGTTCGGAGAGGTATGGCTTTAAGAGGGATGAAGTTTGATTCATTATAATCAGAACTTGAGCTTGTTCTTGAAGACTTAGCACGGGATACCTCAACAGGGGGTTTAAACATGATATTTATAGGTTGGGGTTGTTCATAATCAGATATACATGTTAGATGGTTTTGTGCAAATGGTAACTCACCAGCTAGGTGATTAGAAAGTTCTTCTAGGATATATACTATTAGGACAATTTCTTGTTGAGAAAAGTCCTTTAGCATCTGACCAATGTTGGGAGAATCTGATTCATGGGTTGGTTGAGGAGATAGTGTGATATGACTCATAAATAGGTTTTGGTCATGTTTTGGTAATGGTGTATGTTCTGATTAGGGTGTAGAGAGTTTAGTGGTGTTAGGGTTGGTTATTTGGTCATAAGAGGTGAACTGGAAGAATTTTAGATATTATCTAAGATAGAATTCAGATAATTACATGTGGGCACAATCTCTGCAGCATCTGAAGCAGGTTTCTCTTTTTCCTTAATACTTAGTAGCTTATTATGACATAATAAGAGTTCCAAAATCAAAAAGACCCTTGGCCTCTTTCAACACTGCTTTTTCTTCCACTTCATCTCTTACTTGCTTCAACAGAACTTCAGCAATATAAGGTTTTACCATAGCCTAATTGAGCATCTCTAATTGAGCTGAGCAGATGCTCAATTTGGCTCCTTCTTGAACATCTTTTATAGGGATGTTCTTGTGAAGGCAAGCCTCTAAATGTTTTTGATGAAGACAACATTATTCATTCAAGATGTTATGCATGCTCAAAAAGGGAATGGATCAAGACATTGAAGCGAGAACAAGATTTCATATTATTTAAAGTCTTGAAGATTTATCTTGGATTGATCAAAGGTATAACATTCATCTCTTGATAATGTTTATGCAAGTGTTCAAAAGTGTCTCATGCATGCTATATAAGTTTAAGGGTGTTAGAAAATATATGCCATAAGTTTCATGCTTTTAAAGAATTGTTTTGAAATAGTTTTTTTTAAACATGCAGTTGTTGGTAAATTATGGCGTTTTGAACCGCCGTAATTTGCATCGTTTTGAAGCAGTTTTTTTACTTTTGATATTTGAATATTTGAATATTTTCTGCACGTTGGAAAATTATGGCGTTTTGAACCGCCGTAATTTGCATCGACTTTTTTCAAATGAATCATGGCATCCCCTCATCATTGATACCTATTTGTAGAGATGTTTTAGCAATATATAAACATCATAATGTCAGAATTTTAAAAAATACCTCCTTTGCATAAAACTTCAAAAACAATCATTTACATAAAATATTCATTTTCACAAAGTGTTCATAAAACTTTCAAAAGTGTGAAACTTGTGCATCAAACTTTCATATATTATTCATCTAACTTTCATCATACACTTGAGCAATTGCTTGTACATTATTAAAGTGATTGTTACATAAGGAGAAGATCAATCAAGAGAAGATTGATAGTACTACACTTTATTCAAATCATCAAAGAAGATTTATTTCTGTTTGACTTGTGATCCAGGATTGTTGGACACAAGGGTTGGTGTTGAAGAGGATTGTTCTTCATACACTTGTTTACCTATAGGTTAGATAGTAAGCATCACCGTTGGTGTGAGTAGGCTGTACAATAATTCTAACTATAGTGAAATCTCTTTCGTGTCGAAAGGGGAGTGGATGTACCTTCGGATTGTGAAGGGAACCACTATAATTTCCGGTGTCTTTTTACTTTCCGCAATTTATTTTTCCGCACTTAAACAAAAAAAATAACCAAGAATCGGAAACAAGATCGAAGAATTTTTAACCACCTAATTCACCCCCCCCCCCCCTCTTAGACGCATTTACAACTTACAATTGGCATCAGAGCAAGTTTTAGGTAACTTGTTCCTAAAGATTCAGATGGCTTTCGCAAACAATGATCGTGTATTTAAAGATGGTGGTAGTAGTAACAATCCTCCTTTGTTTTCCGGTCAATATTTCGACTTTTGGAAAATCCGTATGAAGGCACATTTAGAAGCACAAGGAAGTGACATATGGGAGGCGGTTCAAAATGGTCCTTTTGTTCCTACAACGGTTGTTAACGGCGTCGGCTCATCAAAGCCTAAAACTATGGGATGATGATGATAAGAAAAGGGTTCTCTATGATAAAAAGGCAATTAATATTTTACAAAGTGCACTTGGAATGGATGAATTCTTCCGCGTCTCAACATGTACAACGTCAAAGGAAATATGGGATACTCTTGTAGAAACTCACGAAGGAACGGCCGAAGTCAAGAGATCTAGATTGAACACGTTAAGTCAAGAGTACGAGTTATTCCGAATGCAACCGAGAGAATCAATCCTCGACTTGCAAAAAAATTCGTGCATTTGACAAATCACTTGAAAGCACTTGGTAAGACACTAACTAATTATGAACTTAATCTTAAAGTGCTTAGGTCTTTAACAAGAGAATGGCAACCCAAAGTAACGGCGTTTTCCGAAAAGAAAAGTTTATCAACAATGACATCCGCTACTTTATTCGGAAAGCTTCAAGAATATGAGACGGAACTTGGACTATTGGAGAAACATGAGGTCCAAGAGAAGAAATCCAAGAGCATTGCCTTAAAAGTTGATTCTAAAGTTGTGAAGAGAGAAGACAATCCCGAAGAGGACGAAAACTTTATGCGTCTTGTAAAAAGACTAGGAAAATATTTTGGTGCAGAAAGTAATATTGGAAACTCTAGTTACACAAGAAGAAATAAGTTCTCAAAGAACAAAGAAAGAGAATCATCAACATCCAATGAAGACATTACATGCTATGAATGTGGAAAACAAGGCCACGTCAAACCGGAATGTCCCAAACTCGCAAAGAATCGTAACAACAAAGGAAAGAAGGATTACAATAAGAAGGCCTACATTGCTTGGGATGACAATGAAATAAGTTCTTCATCGGATTCCGATAGTGATCAAAGCACAAATCTAGCATTGATGGCATCACATCATTCCGACGATGAAGGCGATGAGGTTAGTAGTAACTTTTTAATTTTTGATAATGATGCTCAAGGAGCAATTGATGAACTTTTAAGTGAATGCAAAATTCTATACAAAACCATTTCATCCCAAAAGAAACAAATTTCATCATTAGAAGAAAAAAATATTGCTTTGGAAAAATATATTGAAAGTGAAAAACAAAAGTTGATGGATGAAAAACAAAGTCTTGTATGTAAGAATTATGAGTCTTTATCTTTTCAAATTGTTCAACTTAAAAGAGTTTTAGAAAGATATGAAAAAGGTCAAATTGGCTTGGAGGAAATTCTTAAGCACCAAAGGTATTCTAATGATAAAAGTGGATTAGGATATTCTAAGTTTTCCAAACCAAGCACAAATGAGACCATTTTTGTTAAAGCAAGTGAACAAGTTGTTAAAGAGAAAGTAAACAATTCTAAAAGTATGCATCAAAGTCATAAAAAGGAAATGATTGCTAAGAAGAAGAATTATGTTCCTAGATATAGAAGTCATTTTCAAACTACTTGTTTTTATTGTGGAATCAAAGGCCACACACCTAATGCTTGTTATGTTAGAAACTTTAGTGTTGCTCAAGGCCATTATGTATGGGTTAAGAAAGGAACTAACTATCATGGACCCAAAGCACATTGGGTACCAAATAAAACTTAATTGTTTTGTAGGTTTACTTGGAGACCACTTCAAAATCTATGCTTTATTGATAAAGTGGTTGTTCTAAGTTTTTGATGGGAGGCATAAACTAACTTTCAAATCTAGTTCCAAAGTCCAAGGGTTATTTCACATATGGGGAATACCTTAAAGGAAGAATTCTTGGCATTGGCAAAGTTAAAGAACTAACTTTCACATCCAATTGAAGATATACTTTAAGTTGACAAACTAAACTAAAGCATAATCTTCCAAGTATAAATCAACTTTGTAACAAAGACTTCAAAATCATGTTTCGGCAAGAATAATTATTTGATGAAGTCTCTCATGAGGTAAAACTCATAGGTAAACATTATTATTTTGTTTTATTCTTAATTTTTCATGAATTCTTTACATATTTCAAGTCTTTTCCCATCCTTTTTGCTAATGACAAAGGGGGAGAAGAAATAGGTGTTTGTGTTTGTTTTTCTCTAACAAAGTGCAGCTAGAAAAGACTCTCTAAAAATCATGAATTTAGGGGGAGCATTGATCAAGGGGGAGCCTTTTGTGTTAGAGAAACAAAAATAGAGCAGACTTTCAAAATTGGGTTGTCATCATCAAAAAGGGGGAGAATGTGAAGGCAAGCCTCTAAATGGTTTTGATGAAGACAATATTATTCATTCAAGATGTTATGCATGCTCAAAAAGGGAATGGATCAAGACATTGAAGCGAGAACAAGATTTCATATTTATTTAAAGTCTTGAAGATTTATCTTGGATTGATCAAAGGTATAACATTCATCTCTTGATAATGTTTATGCAAGTGTTCAAAAGTGTCTCATGCATGCTATATAAGTTTAAGGGTGTTAGAAAATATATGCCATAAGTTTCATGCTTTTAAAGAATTGTTTTGAAATAGTTTTTTTTAAACATGCAGTTGTTGGTAAATTATGGCGTTTTGAACCGCCGTATTTTGCATCGTTTTGAAGCAGTTTTTTTACTTTTGAAATTTGAATATTTGAATATTTTCTGCACGTTGGAAAATTATGGCGTTTTGAACCGCCGTAATTTGCATCGACTTTTTTCAAATGAATCATGGCATCCCCTCATCATTGATACCTATTTGTAGAGATGTTTTAGCAATATATAAATATCATAATGTCAGAATTTTAAAAAATACCTCCTTTGCATAAAACTTCAAAAACAATCATTTACATAAAATATTCATTTTCACAAAGTGTTCATAAAACTTTCAAAAGTGTGAAACTTGTGCATCAAACTTTCATATATTATTCATCTAACTTTCATCATACACTTGAACAATTGCTTGTACATTATTAAAGTGATTGTTACATAAGGAGAAGATCAATCAAGAGAAGATTGATAGTACTACATTATTCAAATCATCAAAGAAGATTTATTTCTGTTTGACTTGTGATCCAGGATTGTTGGACACAAGGGTTGGTGTTGAAGAGGATTGTTCTTCATACACTTGTTTACCTATAGGTTAGATAGTAAGCATCACCGTTGGTGTGAGTAGGCTGTACAATAATTCTAACTATAGTGAAATCTCTTTCGTGTCGAAAGGGGAGTGGATGTACCTTCGGATTGTGAAGGGAACCACTATAATTTCCGGTGTCTTTTTACTTTCCGCAATTTATTTTTCCGCACTTAAACAAAAAAAATAACCAAGAACCGGAAACAAGATCGAAGAATTTTTAACCACCTAATTCACCCCCCCCCCCCCCCCCCCTCTTAGGCGCATTTACAACTTACAGTTCTGAGCAACATTTTTCACAACCTTGGTCCTCTTGACCAGAGGTTGTTCGTCTTCTTCTTCATCATCATCTTCTGACAGCACCATATTCCCCAAGTTCGTCTTCTTTACAAACACAAACAGATCATAAGTGGTTTCTTTCAGAGGAGTTTTGTCAGTGGCTCTACTCCTTGTCTTGGTAGGTACCAAGACAATTGTAGAGGCCACTTCTTGAACCTTCTTCTGAACTTTTGTCTGATGTACAACCTTCTTCTTATGTGGCTTTTGAACCACCTTCTCAGATTCAAAAAAGTATGCTTCCTTTTTCTTGAAGGCTTGTACACGCTACCTTCAGGAGCTTCTGGAATGTCCTTCAATGTTAAAATGACTTCAGTCTCTTCCCTATCCATCTTGATATAATCATGAATAACGTCAAGATTGTCCAAGAGAAGGGAATATTAATCAAATCTCTTGGGGATCACAAGCATTTTATCTAGTTTTTGGTCAACATGGAGAAGATCGACCTTTCTGCATACATCTTCAACCAAAAACTAGATAAAATGCTTGTGATCCCAAGAGATTTGATTAGTATTCCCTTCTCTTGGAATCATGCAACCAATCAAGATTCGGAACAGAAGTTTGAACTCAATCACCATGTTTTTCACTTTTACAAAGTAGTCATAATTGAGAAATAGACTTTGCTAGATCACTTGAGAGTTTTCGGTTTCGTAATGAATCAACATGTTCCGAGGCAGCTTAGAAAAAAGTTGGATGATAAGGGAGAAATGATGATACTTGTAGGGTATCATTCCAATTGGTGGTTACAAGTTGTATGATGCAGGAAACAGAAGGATTGTGATCAGTCGATGCGTCATTTTTTACGAAATCAAGGAGTTGCAGCAGCCTGTAACTGGTTATAACAATGTCAAATTAGTTTATGTAGAACTAGAGAGTGCATAAACAGCCCCCGTCAAAGCCCGAATTGAAGAGAATGTGAGAATATTAACAAGGCAAAGAGGTTTCCCTCCAAGACTCTGAGATTGTGAGTCTTTTCGAGACAACAAAATCGATAATGATGGTGATTTCGTCCATTTTGCACTTATGGTTGAACTTGAATCTGTTAAAATAGAAGAAGCCTTGAATGGTCCAAAATGGATTTTTGCTGTGAAGGAGAAGCTGGAATCCATTGAGAAGAACAAGACTTGGGAGTTGGTTGATCTATCGAATAGAAAGAAGCCAATTGGTGTAAGATGGGTGTTCAAAGTGAAGACAAATCCCAAGGGTGAAATAATCAAGCATAAGTCTCGATTAGTTGCAAAGAGATTCTTGCAAAGAGAAGGTATGGACTTTAAAGAGGTATTTGCACTGATTGCTAGAATCGAAACTATTGGTTACTTGTTGGCATTGCGAATAGAAACAATTGATACATCTATCAAATGGAGGTTAAATATGCTCTAGATGCCACTTGTTGGTTGAATATGGATGTATAGTAGTCTAGAAGGGGGTTGAGTCAAACTTTACCTTCTTAAAAATTATTTTGAAAATCAGAGTTTGACAGCAAAAATTTGAAAAACTTTTAAGAAGAGATTATGCTTAATAGATTAATGTTCAGATGAATTTTAAAGGAATGCAAACCAATGATGAATTAACTGAACAACATTGTGATAGTTAATCTAAGCAAATTCAAATAGAGATGTTTAAATTTAACTGATTAACTAAGAGAAGCAATCTAAGATTAAAATTTACTAATATAATCAGAAGATGATATCTAATATAGTCCTACGCTTAAACCAATAAGTCGATATTAATCAAAAAACATGAAATCTAAGAAATAAAAATAAAGCTAAACATGCAAATATTTAAAATAAAGAGATTGAGTAAAAGAGATAGTATATCGAGATTTATATTAGTTTGGTGTATCCTTGCTTGCACTTAATTCAATCTCCAATGGTAAGCCATTGGAAATTATACTTGTCTTCGACTATAAATTTTAATATATTGTCCTTTTGTGCATATGATAATCACATATCAAAGTTGAAATACTTAGAACTAACTACCAAGCTAAACACTTATATTTTTGAATTTTTCTTCAATTGCACACATCTCACAATGATGCAACAAGTTTAAAATGCACGATCTTTAGTAGATACACTTCACATAGATCCTCAATGTACTCCAATGTCGTGTTTGTGACAATCTCTGCTTGATTCTATCAGGATTCCCTTATCCAAGTTTTGATTTATTGACGGATGTTAGACACTCCAAAATTATTTGGAGAAGACTTCTTCTTTTTTTTTCATTGGAACTTAATTTCTAGAAATTCACAACCTAGTTATGTTATCTGAAAAATATTCAAAAAAACATTAGAATATCTAATGAATAACCTCACAAAAAGAACTCACACTATCTCCAATAGTTGAGAAACACATGTCTCTGGTATTTTTGTTTGAGGTTGAAGATGAATTTTCAGAAAATCTCACATAAACACTTCTCTCACTCAAGAGATTAACACTTAAAAAGATTTTTCTTCAAAGTTTTTATGAGAGAGATTTTTGTATGAATGATGAACACCAAAAGTTTATTTCAAAATTATAGAGAGAAAGAGTTTATATATAGGCTAGAGATAAGACACAAAAATAATGTAAAAAATGACCATTTAATTCGAGTCAAAGACAAAATGAATGGTTTGAATATAACGAGAGAATGATTTGAATCAAGAGATGAAGAACTCATAACTTGGTTGTTTTATTCAAATTATGATTCTAGTCATTGAATTTGAATCACACTCAATTATGGTTCGAATTACGTTCCTAAAAACCATTTCAAGAACCAAAATTTTATGTTTGTTTTGAATCAAACCAGGCAAAGGTTTGAATCAAAATCCTTCACAGTCAAGTCAAGCAAGAGTGTGACTTGAATCACGTTTCCAACACCCAATTTCAAATCCTTAAACTTGCATGTGATTCAATTCAAGGGTTCTTGTGATTCAACTCAAGGGTTCTCATGATTCAAATCATTTTTCTTGAAACCAATGTTTTAAAAATCGGACTAAACCAGTCGGTTCAACCGGTTGAACCGATAACCAAAGTTGAATCTGATTTGGGTAACCTTTTAAAATCGCTAGTGGATCAAAACCGAAAAAACCAGACTCAACCGTTTAAAATTGTTTGAACCAAATAATCGGAGCCGATTTTATAAAACTGTTAGGTTCAAAAAAAATGCATAAAGTTGGTCATTTATTTTAAAAAAAAAAATTAAAAAAATTAATATATCAATATCAAAACTTAAAACATTCCTCAATTACAAAAAACAATTCCTTGTATGTCGTCGTTCAACTCAAATTCGCTTATTATTGTTCAATTAAGTATGTTGTCTTATTTATTTTTTTAATTCTATTTTATTTAATTTAGATGTTCTTAATTATTTAAATTTTATCTTAATTATTATGTTTTATTATTTTAATTTTGATTTAAATTAATTTAACTTATTTTATCTTAATTCTTTAATTTATTTAAATTATTCTTAAATAAATGTAGCAATTAAGTGTATAAATGTGTTATTATATATATTATTAATATTGTCGTATTGATTTTGTAATGAATTTTTAAAATAACTATTATGATTTGGATAATATTATTAATTTATTTAAAAACGGTTTGATCATAAATTTAACCGATTTAACCAATTGAACCTTAATCCGGATTCAATTTCAATTCGAATACAAAACTTGCATGATTGGAATCGTGCTTGCTTCAATTTTTTAATTTCAATCATAAACTTTGTAATTTAAATCATCTTGCGCTGACCTTTAGCCAAATGTATGTTTTATGCACTAAAAAATGTTACTCATGAAAAATAACCACTTTCTGATTGAATTGTGAAGAATTCAATTGCTAACAATAATAAATGACATGACAGATGTAAACTGATTGTTATTAGCAACTACAAATGTAAGCTTATTGTTTTTAGCGATTTCAGTTTAAGGGAGGAAATGTTGAGTAAATGGAGCATAATTGGTGGTTGTAAGAGTAGTTTTAGTCAAGTTTGTTGTTTTATTGTGCTGAGTCAATAATCCTAATTGTTAGGAAATGATAATGAAATGATACTTGTTGTGTTACATCAGTTACTGAGTTGTTCCTTTATTTGAGTCACTTCAGCGTTGCTAGGCTTGTAAAATGTGTGGGTTGCAGTTTGTTTCCTTTGTAGTAGCTATTTATGCCTTTGTCATATTTTCTTTGAATAAGAATCATTCTCGACATTTGAGAGATATTTTTCTGTCTAGATTTTGATTTTTCAACACCTCTAACATGACTTCAAAAAGATTGGATTTATATCAAGTCAATACCAATAAGAAAGCTCAGTATCTAGTAGAACAAAATATCAAGTTGCCCTTCCCTTTCAATTTGTTTCATCTATATGTGCATTGGAGGGTAATATGGCAGAAACTTGGCCTCCTCAAATAGATGTACCACGGCCTGAATCTATGATTCTCGAGGCAGTGCCAGCAACAAGAAAGTGAAACTTGCTGATCTCTGCCTTAAGGACAAGGCAGTTACTTCAAGGAGTGTAGTATTGATAATTTGATAAGAATTTTTTCATAGTCAAGTGAGAAATTCTCTCGAAGGGAAATGCAACCAGGTTCAACAACTACTATTGCCAGATCCAAGTTTAACTCCAAGAATAGGGGCATCTGAAGGGTGTTATTCCTAAGCTGCACACAATTGAGAAGCCTCACGAAATCTATACCTGAAAGCCCGAGTGCCAAAAGACTTCACCAATATTTATCAAGACTTCTACCTGCATTTTGACCAATCAATTGTTAGAAATGTTTTTAGATGAAATCACAAGTTTCCTCCTATCGGAGGCTATACTATTCAAAATCAACAGAGCAGCCAGGATGATAAGACCTCCCTTAAGAGATTTACTTTTCCTAAGTCATTGAACCAAGTATCCCCTACTAAGGATTGCACTTTCATTCAACAACTTGCAGTCCTAGCATGCATTCACTAAACCAACTCCATTCAGTCCATTATTAGAACTTATAAGCATCTAAACTTTCTGCTAGAGATGATATTATTAATGATAGTAATGGGACATCAACTCAACCTCTGAAGGTGTAAATTATAGGAAAAGTAATAAGAAAATGGGATGTTGGGAGTAAGTTACTAGGGATGATAAGTGACTGTTTATCCTTAGTATTAGGAGTTAATTACTGTTAGTTGCCTGTATTAGGAGTTAGTTACGTTTAGTTGCTTTAGATCCTTTTCTCTTTTCCCTTTGTAAAGAATGCTTATAAATAGATACTCCTACTCCCTTAGAAAGGATCTTTTGCTGTTTAGTTTGACTGGAGAATTTTCAGTGATTAGGGGAGTAGCTTCCTGAGTATTTTTCTTTTCACTATCAATAAATTTGTACCGACGAATAATTCTCTTTCCTCTATTTTGTTCTTTCATAGAGCTGTAAGTTCTGTAACACTTCCACAATGGTATCATATGTAGAGTTTCTGGATTTTAATGAGAATAAAAGAAAAAAGTTGCATATATACGTTAAATTTAGTTAAACAATTTCTTGTTGAAGGAAATGAAAAATATATGTACGATAAAAATGAGCAATCAACTAGTTGACAAAGCATGGGATATTCATAAATCATGAAGCTGAAAACTTCTTCCTATTTACATCCCACCTAAAACAGGATTGCAAATTTTAATTAATTAACATAATAGGCAGATTTCCAATCTATTACTTGCAGACTAGGGTGATCAACAAATCATTTGAAATGGCTTGTAATTGTAATTACATATTTGAAAGATAAAATCCATACAGTGCGAATAACAATCAACAATTGAGAAATTACTACTAATAAAATATGTAATGGAGGGTTTACCTGAAGTTGGAGATTATAGGACCCAAAGCAAATGGTGCTCCAAATTCTGGAAGTAGCCAGTAAAACATTGAATCGAGGAGAGCTCAAGCTGAGGCTTCCACCAGAGAGGCTTGCATTGCAAAGGAAAGGAAGAAAATTGAAGTGATAGTAGGAGAGAATGGATAGAAGGATTGGGACTTAACACTAGTAATAATCTATTAAGACAAACTAGTAATTGTTAACAAAGTACTAATTTTTCTCATGTGTCAATCAGAATGGTTGATAACCATCATCAAGTTTACCGTCAATCACAAGTCAAACTTCTCTAACATTTAAGTCAGATATGATTACAATATACAGAAAGTTAGTATTAAGATAAACAGAGAAGTAAAATAAAGTTAGTGTCAATAATGTCTTACACTTGACACAAAAGGTTAATTTATCTTGAACATCATAACAAAGTCATTTGAGGCGCATTGTGGTTTATTCATGATACTAGAGCTAATGCAGTAAAGAAAATGAAATCAACAAGACATAGTAATAAAAACTGCATCAAACTATGGCTATTCACAAAAATCAGAACACTAACCAACTCCATAGTTTTCATGGAGGAAGAAGAACCTTACAACAAGGTAACCAAACCCAGCCCTACCTATCAAATCCTATCCCAATTGGTCACAAAACAGAAATGGCTCCAGCAGAATGGGAACTCTCCCATACTTCAATACCTTCAACATCTTCTCTGCTAATAAACAACCTATCCCCACCACCTTCAATCTTCTTGATCACTCCTTTCCCTGAGTCCTCTCTCTTATCAACAAAATTCCTCCTATAAACTCCTTCGCCGTCACTCTCCCTCTCCCTCTCACTCTCGCATTCTATCACCTCTTGCACCCTAGACCAAACCTCCAACTCTCCACCTCTCCCAACAAAAACTTGCTCCTTGTAACAATGCACCACACTACTAATACTCCCATCACCACCATCTGTCCATAAACTAGGGTTCTTCTCCTTCAAATAAACCCAAGGATCATCGCCCAAACGACGCATATCTGCCATAGCTAAATCCCCGGACTTCGAGCATAGCTTAAATAGTAACAACTTCTCAACATCAACCTCTATAGCGGAAAAGGAATCCCCAAACCTACTGCTCCTACCTGACGCACCGGGTTCGTGTGTTTCCCAAACCACCTCCCCGGACCTAGGGTCCCACAACCGAATGTATCCGGAGTAACCAAAGGCTCCTCCGGTGACCGCGCTCCCTACAAGCACTCCGGTGGTCTGTATCCACGTCAATTTCATGGGAACCATGTGCTTTGCCTGGTTCCCCGATTGTCGACCTAATTGCGACACGATCTGGATCTTAGCCTTATCAACCTCGAGGATGCAATTCTCCCTGTGAGAACAATCAAATGAGGCGAAAACGGAATTCTCTGATGCGGTTATAGCGTTGACACGCGCTTTGAAGATTCGCGGATCCGTCGGATCGCTCCAATGGACTGAACCTACGTGGCGGCTACCGGAGAAGTTGTAGAAGTGTAAACCGGCATCGGAAGAAGTTCCGACAGCCGCGATCTCTGGCCAGACTCTGCAAATCGATTTGATCTCGTCGAGGTGAGTGCGAACCGTTGCGGAGTGGATTAGGTTCCAGTCGTAGCTTGAGAGTTGACCACCGTGAGCGATCCAAACGGAACCGTTGTCGGCGGCGGTGAAAGTGGAAGGGAAGCCTTCTGACGCGGGACGAACGGTTCCGACAATGGAGGCGTCGATGCCAGAGAAGGGCGGTGGAGAAGTGGCGGCCCGGAGGTGGGAGTCAATGCCGTAGAAGTTGGCTTCGTCGGCGAGTTCTTGCTTGGAGAAGCGGAGGGCGGTGGAAGGGAGGTGGTTAGTGCGGAGGAGAGAGAGGAGAACAGAGAAGATCTCTGGGTCGCGGTCTATGAAAACCGGGTTCGGGTCGTTGGAAGAGCGGTTGGAAAGATCGTAAAGAAGGGAGTCTGGACCGTCGGAGCGGATAGTAGAAAGCGTTGTCTCGAAGAGCTTACCGCCAACGTTGAGCTTGATGCGGTCACTGGCGTTGGACTCTACGGTGGCGTGCGAAGTGCTTTCTTCTTCCATTAGTGTAATCCAATAAAAATAATGCTTATTGCTTATTTTGACCAAACAATGCCTATTATCTTGCTCCTAATTTTTTATATACATATTTGGCCAATTGATTTTTCTTATTAGATTTAAATATGTACTAGTATTTCTTTTTTTTCATGATTATTATAATGTTTCTCTCTCAAATTAAACTGTTTCTCTCAAATATTACACCAAAATGATTTGTACCCGAAATTCTTATGGGTTCGTTATTAATGATTTTTATTAGTATAACATATTTTTGTTTAAAAGATTTATAAATGATTTTAAGAAAGTCAAATAAACAACTGGTTTATATTATTTTTTATAAAATATTATTTAAGATATTTTATCATTTTACTCTAATTTTTTAAATATTAAATTTTTTAAAAATTATTAAAATTTAAAGCTATTTTGAATAATTTATTTTATAAAAAATAATTTTTGGAATATATTAATTGAAAAATAATATGATTTTAATAATGTTTTAATTTTTCAATAATATGTATTTATTATTTGATATTAGTGTTTAGACTAACACTTTTAAATTCTTTTGTCTATTTTTTTAATTCTACTTACGTGCATTTATCTTTTATAATAGGAGTTAAGTTAAGATAATAAATATCTATTTTAAATGTAGGATTAATCAACTTGCTCACCTAAGCAATTGATTATTAAAGTTTATCATGCTTCCAAGAAATTAATAATAGTTCCAAGCTATTTCATATTAACTCTCTCTCTCAACATTCCTTCTATTATTTTGCATTGCTTATATTATTTATTAAGAATGAACTATTTATATTTGTTTACTTAAATTAGATGTTTTATGACTATCTTTATTATTAATTTTTATTAACATAATCAAAGCATATATCATATAAAAACATCACATTAACAACCGTGTTATATATATCTTCAAAAAAATTGTATTTTTGTGCCGTTAATATTGAAAGGCGGTATCCTCCAACATTAGAATTTTTTTTTTAAATAATCAGATTTTTTAAAAAAATTTCAAAAATACCAATTTTTTCCAAAAAAATTACCAAAATGGGCAATTTTTGCCTTAGTTCTCTACATGGGCGCCACCCTAGTTGGCGCCTACCCTTAAAGGGTAGGGCAAGTCGCCACTAGGAGTGGCGCCTACCCTTAAATAAATTTTTTTTTTTTAAAATATGTTATTTTTTTTTATTTTATTTTATTTTTTTTAATTTATGAATTTATATTTTTTATAAATTATATTAATTTATATTAACACATATATATAAATAAAATTATTTACAAGATATATATATATATATATATATATATATATATATATATATATATATATATATATATATATATATATATATATATATTAATTTATATATATATTAATTTAATTTATATAAGTAATTATTATTATTTAAAATTTTTTGGAAGAATTAGGGTTAATCATGTTATGGTTAATTTATCAATTATAATTAGGGTTTATTGATCGGTTATAATTAGAGTTTGGTAGTTATGACCTAATTGAAACTCTAATTCCCCATAAGATTAATTAATCAAGTGCGACACTAATTAGGGTTAAGTAGACTGGTGTACAACCCAGATCTTTTCCTATAAATAAAGTGTTATTTCCTTGCATTTTCTTCACCACTATTTCCTATCACCTTCTCTATCAAGTTGAGTTCATGGCATCCCCAAGACCGTCGTCATGGCAGCGAACATCATCAAGGCGCCCGGATCCTGAACCAGTAATCTTAAAAAGGGATGGGCATGTTATTTTCTCGCCTTTGAAACCTCCAATGGAGATGAAATTTTGGAACATCCGTTCGTTGGACCAACTAAAAAGGTCCTTGATGTCTTGGTTAGAGGGAGATTACCAACCTGGTGAAGTCATCAGAAGGATTCAGAGGCTTAGAACAAGGTTCTCATTTGAAACTGGAGAAACGATACGTTGGTGGGTTGAAGTTGAAAGCGACATTGATTGCATCCAAATGATGCATGGATCAGACGACATAGTGTTAACTGTTGTAATTTCTTAGATTTTAATGGTTGTTTGTCATGTTGTTGTTGTATTTGTTATTGTTCTAGTACTTGTTCTTGTTTTAGTACTTGTTTTTGTTCCAGTATTTGTTTTTGTTTTAGTAATTGGTGTTGTAATGTTAGATGTTTGTGTTTGTTGTTCAAGTGTCATTTTCTATTTGGAATAAAAAGTAAACTTTAATTTAAAATGATTTTGGTACACAGATTTATGAATATGAAAACTAAGTTGTGGAACTAGATCCACGATATGGACATTTGTTCTTATTATGCCCTAGTTGTCTACATATGCTACACTTCCTCTGCATTTTCTCTGCGACGTCCATTTCAGTTCTAATGCGCCTGCTATTTGGGCGACCACTTTTATTCCGCCGCATCGATTCGTTGTGCCAAACAATTTCTCCGTCATACTCTGGCCAATACGCCTCCAATGCTACCACCGGAAAGGGATTGTCGTATACATTGAGCAATGTTGCAACTTTGTAGATTGGAGACACTAGCGATAATGCATCGAAGTGGCTGTGTGAACACGCTGCAATGACATGGGAACAAGGCATACGATAGGCCTGAAATTGACCACAGTCGCACCAACGGTCTGGTATTAGGACCCTATACTCTTGTCTGGGCAGCCCTTGGTTGTGGTCAATTGTTTCCTTGACACTAAAAGTGTGGCCATGGCGGTCGAATTCCGTAACCCGATGGCTGCTGGCTTTGGCAGATTCCTGCCTCATAAACTTCATGCAGGCATCACTATATACTTGACTCGTCTGCAACACTTCATTCCAGCGCCTGCCTCTTGTTACGAACAACGTTGCCATCCGAAAATAGGTCGCACTCACCAATGCGGTTACCGGGAGGTTACGTATGCCCTTAAAGACGTCGTTCATTGATTCCACAAGATTTGTTGTCATGTGGCCCCACCTCACCCCATCGTCGTATGATCTAGTCCCCAAGACAAGACAACTCCCCCCTAGTCTGCACCAATGCATGCCAACACTACCACCTAGCATGCACCTATTCTGCAAGATTCCCACGCATGCCTTCCACGTGTCACACCTTTGCATCATCAGATTCCACCAAGTCTTCCCCAAGACAAGACAACTCCCCCCTAGTCTGCACCAATGCATGTCAACACTACCACCTAGCCTGCACCTATTCTGCAAGATTCCCACGCATGCCTTACACTTGTCACATTTTTGCATCATCAGATTCCACCAAGTCTTCCCCAAGACAAGACAACTCCCACCTAGTCTGCACCAATGCATGCCAACACTACCACCTAGCCTGCACCTATTCTGCAAGATTCCCACGCATGCCTTACACTTGTCACATTTTTGCATCATCAGATTCCACCAAGCCTTACACTTGAAAACGAGTATAAATAGAGGGTCATTCTTGCAAGTTTTCATCACCCACTAACACTTTTATTCAGAGAACTCCGGCGAAACTTCTCATCCACCCCACTTCGTTCTACATTGCAGTCATGTCTCTTCTTACCATGGGCCAAGAACACAGAGGCACTAGGGCAAACATTGCCTCATTCGTAAGTTTTTCTTGAACATTGCCTCTTTCGTATGTTTGTAATTAGTTTTTTAAAAGTCCAATCTAATAATTGTTTATATTGTTTGTTTTTAAAGGATCCCAAAAAATTTCGTCAACGTTCACACCCAATGCCTTATCCAGACCCATGGTGCGTACCTTACATACAGCGTGCGGGTTTCGGTCATGTTATGCATGTCGTAAATGCCACAATTGATGTCAAATTCATTTTGGCTCTGTGTGAACGTTGGAGACCTGAGACACACACTTTTCACCTACCAACTGGTGAATGTACCGTCACATTAGAGGACGTGTACATGCTTTTGGGTCTTAGAATAGATGGTAAGCCTGTCACCGGAAATGTTCAACAGCCTAACCAAATATGTGTTCAAATGTTGGGGGTAGATCTGGTCGAGGGTGAGGGGTCTGCCAAAGCAAGGGGTCAGGGTATTAAATTATCTAGCCTACAATTGTACCACGACTCCATAACTTTGACTGAGGAATCCTCCGAACAAGAAAAAGTCATAAAAACCCGGGTTTACATTATGCTATTGTTTGGGAACTTGCTATTTCCCGAAGGGACGGGAAATAGCATAAACTTTATGTACCTGAGTTTGCTCGGGGACATTGATAGAATAAGCACATATAGTTGGGGTTCTGCAGTATTAGCATTCCTATATAGCTCTTTGTGTAAAAATGCACAAAATGAGCACTGTACATTTTCTGGATGTGCTTTTTTGCTCCAAGCATGGGGGTGGTGGAGATTGCCGAGGCTAGCCCCAGAAAATCCTAACGACTACTCCTTCCCATACGCAACTAGGTAAATTTCTGATGCTATTTCATTTTGTATATTTATTGTATAAATATTTGTAAATAATATTATTTATCTTTTTTTGTTTAGGTTCATTACAGCCGGACTGGATTACAGTCTCACCCCCAAAAATAAAATTATATTTTATCGCCAACTCTTGGATCGTCTTCGAGCACAAGATGTATTACCACTAAATCACTCATCTTCTAACTGATTTATTAATATCATGCATTCTCGATAAATAACATATTTACTTTTTTCTTTGCAGTTTATTTGGAGGCCATATTTGGGATTGGAACATCAACCCAACCCCGAAGATGCAGCTGTTTGGACAGCAAAAACGGCCATAATGCGGTTCACCACTGTGGAGATGCACCAAAGTGACCGTGTCAAGCTTCAATTTGGAATGCATCAAGAAATCCCACCCCCCCCCCCCCAATGTCTATGGAACCTTGGCATCTAAAAAAAGTCAGCCACCAGTGGTATGCCCAAAATTGGAAGGAATTTGCTAAGGAGTTTCGTAAAATGTGGAAAGACCGTGCCCACTATGTTTTACAATTTCCGGTGGCGCCCAACGAAATGAAGCCGACAAGGGAATATGTGGATTGGTATAGAGCAAATACAAATCCAGAAATGATTGTGTCTGACCCGTTCTATTTGGACGATCCCCGGATGCAACAGCCATATTTCCAACAACAACAACCACCACAGTATTCCCAACAACAACAACCACCACCTTATTACCAACAACAACCACCACCACCATTTTACCAACAACAACCACCACCACCATATTACCAACAACAACCACCACAACACATGTCCACCCCCCTACCAAATCAACAATACATACCACAAACTCAACCCCAATACCATGAAGACTACCAACAACAAACTCAACATTCCCACCACCATCAACAGTCCCAACACCTACCACAATCTGCTTATGCACTTCTTCTTTGATCTTCACTGCCATATCAGGATGCGTTCTTCTCAACTTATGCTTGACTGGCGGGCATTCTGGCTTCAACGGAAATCTATGCTCCACTATCTCAGAATCCAAACCAGGCATGTCTTGATAGGACCAAGCAAACACATCTGAATACTCTCGGAGAAGATCAGTCAACCCCTTCTTAACATCTGGACACAGTCGAGCCCCAATCTTGTCTTCCTTCATATCATCCTCGGAACCCAAGTTGACTAACTCAATCTACTCTTCAAATGGATGAATGGCTTTTCCTTCATGCTCAAGGAGACGAGACAGTTCATCACTTACTTCTTCATCACTTTCCTCCTCAGCCTCAAACACAGGGAATTCAAAATTTGGAGAAGGAGAAAGATCATTGTATTCAGTGGGGTTAGAAACCAACCTGCATAATGATTTGATATTTTGATTTTAGAGAGGTGAATTTGTGACCAAATATTATGCGGATGGACAATTATATTGTTTTATTTATATTTTTTGTGATTACCATTTTCAAAATAAAGCAAAAGTAAAAACAAAACATCATAGATGTGGATGAATATATTTAAAATTTATTAATGATCAATTTGAAATTCCCAACAATGTTCATTTCTCCCTTAGGCATAGGAAAAGTCTTTTTGAAAACAAATAAAAGCAATTACTTAGATCAATGCATAATAACAAGAATATCAACAGCAGTCCAATTGTTGCAAGCCTTTCCATGCGTCACAAAATTGGTGCAGCCTTCCTCTTCTTCATCTTCTAGCACAACAACTAAGTGTTGTTCATTGCCATGAATGAACCCTTTGCTACGGAAGCTAAGTTGCATATCCTCTGATCTAGTAGCTGACAACCCTTGCTGAAAACCCAAACCGGTTCTATTCTTATTGTCGGAGACCTCTACCACTCGTCCCCACTGATCAACAGTTCCTTCTTCAATAATCTTCCTTGCATCCTTCAATGAGGACATAGGTGCCCCAACTCTCTTTTCAGCAGGAATAGATAAGGCTTGGAACGGAGTTCCAACCTCATCCTCAGCTTCAACATAAGAGAAAGATGACAAGTGGCTAACCAACAGTGCATTCTCCCCACCAATAATGACAAGCTTGCCATTCTTCACAAATTTGAGCTTCTGATGTAACGTGGAGGTAACAACTCCTGCCTCGTGGATCCATGGTCTTCCCAACAGACAATTGTAGGCCGGGTGGATATCCATTACTTGAAAAGTAATTTTAAAATCACTCAGACCTATCTTCACCAGAAGGTCCACTTCACCTATTACTGTCTTGCGCGAACCATCGAAAGCTTCGACAATTATGCCACTATATCTCATAGGCGCTCCTTGGTATGACAACTTTGATAATATTGACTTTGGCAGCATATTCAACTAAGATCCGATGTCAACAAGCACATTGGATAAAGCGTCATCTTTGCAATTCATCGAGATATACAAAGTCGGATTATGATTCCTACCCTCCTTAGGAAGTTCTTCATCACAGAAACTGAGATTGTTGCAGGAAGAGATTTTAGCTACAATATGATCGAACTGATCCACCGTAACATCATATTCTACAAATGCTTGTTCTAGAACTCTTTATAGTGCTTCTCTGTGCGCTTCAGAATTCATTAACAGAGATAGTATTGAAATCTTTGAGGGGGTTTGGAGCAGCTGCTTCACCATATTGAACTCACTTTTCTTTATCAACCCAAGCACTTCATCATCATCGTTAGTCTTCAAACTGCTGGATTCATCAGACTGACGCTTTGAAGTACTAACCGGATCTACTACGGGCACTTCTACCTTCTTACCAACTGTTGAATCTTCCACATCTTTTGGTAACACCAGCCCAAACACTCGACCACTGCGGGTCACCTTGGTAACATCAGTAATGCTCACGACAGAATTGGTCATAGGTAATGGTACCTCTTGACCATCTTTCACCATAGTTGCATTATACTAATAAGGAACAACCTTATCGGATGCGTACGGGACTGGACCTGCCAACCATATGACCAACAACGATACCGATCTCTGGCTGATACTATTACTATTGTTGTTATCATACTAAATCACCACTCTCTCGGGATTCTTAAACACATGAGCAATCACATTGACATCGTCATCTATGTATCGGGATTGAACAACCTGAATCATACCCTCCTCCATCAACCGTTTGATATCTCTTTTCACAAACTCACAACCTTTTGAATCAACACTGCAGATAGCACAACCATCATGGTCATGCTCACAATCGCTCACCAAGCAAATGTCCTTATGCATCGTCACCAAGGACCTTCAAATGAAACGGACGTCGAACACTTTGAACTCCCCAGGGAAGTCGTCCACCATATTGACAGATGAATTTCCATGAGCGGGCAGTGGGTTAGCTTTCACGTTGGGTGCACGGTCCTCAAAGGACATCATTCCATTTTTCACTAGCTTTTGGACTTCATATTTGAGTGGATAACAGTTCTTAATGTCATGTCCGGGTGCTCCTTGATGAAAAGCACAGAGGAGGTCTGGTTTGTACCACTATGGAAGTGGTTCAGGTATTTGCGGAGAATTTCTTGGTTGGAGTAGGTTCTTGAGAACCAACAATGGGTAAAGCTCTGCATAGGTCATCAGAATCGGGTCGAAAGAGACCTTCTTCCTTTCAAAATTATGTTGTTGATGATTGTTGGTATTGTTGTTGTTGTAGGTGTTTGTTCATTGTTGTGGTTGTTGTTGATGTTGTTATTATTGTTGAACTGGTGTTGACTGGTTTGCTGAAAACACAGGAATTACTGACAATTCCTGATGATGATGTTGATGGGATGGTTGACTTCTTCTGATTTGAGGCCTTCTCTGCCTCCCATTGGAAATTGCATTGGTTTCACTATCCTTCTTCTTACCAAAACTGTTGTCGTACCTCTTGCTGGACGATACTTCCTCCTTAGACAACCGTCCTTCTCTGACACCTTCTTCTAGCCTCATCCCCATATTTACCATTTCGGTAAAATCACTAGGGGCACTAGAGATCATCCGCTCATAATAAAATGAGCTAAGGGTCTTCAGGAAAATCTTGGTCATCTCCCTTTCCTCTAAAGGATGGTTGATATGAGCAACGAGTTCTCTCCATCTCTACGCATACTCCTTGAATGTCTTCTTGTCCTTTTGAGACAGTGATCTCAACCGGGAGCCATATCAATTTTGTACTTGTACTACTTTATGAATGCTTCACCCAAATCGTTGAAAGTGCGGATGCTCGCACTATCCAACCACATATACCATCTTAGCACAGCGCCGATCAGACTATCTTGAAAGTAGTGGATCAACAGTTGATCGTTGTCTATTTGGGTGGACATTTTACGGGCATACATCACCAAATGACCGAGCGAACATGTGTTCCCTTTGTATTTTTCAAAGTCATGCACTTTGAATTTCACCGGAATCTTTACATTCGGCACCATACACAATTCAGAAGCACTATTCCCAAATAGATCCTTACCTCTCAAAGTTTTCAACTCCTTGCGCAACTCAAGAAATTGATCTTTCATCTCGTCCATTTTCTCATATACATCAGGGCCCTCAGACGGCTCGGAATGATAAATGGTGTCTTCCACACAAGGCAAAGTATGCATGACAGGCGATGACACAGACATGACCGAGCTAGATGTCGGTATAAAAGCAAATGTAGGAGCAAAGCCTTCAGGCACGAAGTTCAGAGGCATTCCCCACGGGAATCCGGCAGGCGCGAAATGAGCAGCAGTTGCGGGAAAAGTAGAGGTAGCTACCTCTAAAATAACAGTCCTCTGAGGAGGAGGAGTTGCAAGTGTTGGAGAAGACTGGCTCTGTGCAGCTAGAACTGACTCCATCATGGCAGTCAGACGGGCGATCTCCTCTTTCAAATCTCTATTCTCTTGCTCGAGATGTTCCATAATTCTGGAGTGATGAGTCAGCTTGGCTGAAGCACAGAAGAAACACCAATGAGACATCTGGCGAAAGAGAAACCTGCTTATGCAAATGATGCATGAAATGCAATGTTTGATTATTTTTATTTTCAAGGAACTAACTATATTATTTGCAAACATATATATATATATATATATATATATATATATATATATATATATATATATATATATATATATATATATATATATATATATATATAATAACAATTGCAACAATTTGATATAACCATAAAAATCTCTTTTATTTATATAATTGGAAGGATTACACTGAGTACAGTTTCAGAAACCAAATGAAAAATACAAGATAAAAGGAGACTAGTCATCCTAAGGATCCCTAACAACAATGCCAGAAGATCTGGTTGAGGCGCGTACTTCCTTCGAATGCGTCGAATCTCGGTCTCAAAAGAAGCCTTCATCTGAGTCTTCTCGAGGACAAGCTGATCGACAATCTTCTTCCAAGCAACAGAAGACTGAGGCATGCTAGAAGATGAAACCTCCGGCTCTCTATGTCTCTTTGTCACTCGGTCTTCAAGTAGCTCAATAAGTGCATCCTTGTCCTTAGACTCAAGCTGCAACTCCTCATGCTTTTTCCTCAAAGCATGGAACCGCTCCTCCCACATATCCTTCTCTCGCTTCATCTTGGAGAGTGCGTCTTCCAATTACTCTACATCTTGGTTAGGGAGAGTTAATGACTCAACCACAACCATAGACATAGGTCTTTCACAAGCATACGACATCTTCAACTCCATAGCTCTCTTCTTCATCCAAAGAGTGTAAGCTTCCAAAGCTTCACAATTGCGCAGACCAAGCTCAGATCTTCTTTTCCTATGCACATTATGCCAAGCATGCACAATCTTCTACATTATATGTTGAGGATCTTTACCCTTTTGATAGAAAGGACCTTCTAACAAAGTGTTATTAGGTTTGTCTCTCAAGGGGAACCCAAGTTGACGACGAGCCAAAACAGGGTTGTAGTTAATTCCTCCTTGTGTACCAATGAGAGGCACATTAGAGAATTCACCACAACAATCAATAATTTCTAAGCTGCTCAAAGAAGGATCATACCAAACTATATCATCATTAGTGAGAGACATAAGTCTCTGAGACCACCGTAGACATTGTTTGTTCTCCACCAAAGCAGGCGTCTGAGGCAAGTGCAAAATAAACCACTTGTACAGAAGAGGAATGCAACAGACAATCGTTCCACCATCCTTAAAATTCCTTAGATGCAAAGAGAAGTACTAATCTCCTAACAGAGTAGGCACAGGATTCCCAATCAAGAAGATTCTAATGGCGTTAACATCATTAAAACCATCAATGTTAGGGAACAAAGATAGACCATAGATGTGCAACACAAAGATAGCTTCAAAAGCATCCACACTACCGGCTTGAGCAAAGGCAATAGCTTCCTTGATGAGGAAATCAGATGGCAACCCAAACAATCCTTATTTCTTCACCCAATTAGCCTCAATCTCAAACTTCTTCAAGTGAAGAGCTTCAGCTATAAGATGAGATATGAGAATCTCTTTCAATCCACTAAAAGTCACTTTTTTAGAAACATGTATTCCCAAAAGATGGGCATACTCCTCCAACGTAGACACAAGCTGATAATCCGGAAAAGTGAAGCAACGGTAGAGAGGATCATAGAACTGCACTAACACACTCAAAAGTCCTTCAACCACATCAGCAGACAAGATAGACAAAAGCTTCCCATGGAGTTGTTTGAATTCCAAAGGATCTAATACAAAAGATGCTAACTTCCTTAACTCTTTCAAGTCGGGACATCTGAAACTGTACTTCTTAGTATTCCTTCGTCCACAATCCATGGTCTAAAAATATTTGCAAATAACACCTCAGTTCCTTGAAATTTTTGTGTGATGAATGTGATGATGCCCATGAATGCATGAGTGCAACAATCACAAATAAGGGATCACACACAAGGCAAACAAACAAAGGTCAAGGGATGAATCAAGTCATTGTCAAGATCAATAATCCATTTTGGTGGATTATGGTTTACACCTTATCAACACCTAAGCTCCATTAATATTGACAAGACTTTATTGGATCAACCAAGAATCAAGGGTTTGTTATAAGTCACGAGCATGGAGTCTGGGTAAGAACCATCCCAAAGGAGTGAACTAAGGATAAAAACTTGTAGAACATTTTCTAAAAAGTTCCCAGAGTCTTAATTCCATCTATCGGATATTACAGGTTAGGATGACTGACTCATCCACCCATAATATTCTCAAGAGAAACTCATCTGAGTGTAGTATCACGTAACAATAGTCATCAAGTCTACACTTGAACAGTCTCTGCACTACGTCCTAAATAGGCCAAGCGGGGGGTAAATGTTCTACGGTCCTCAGCTTCTTGGACCCCAAATCAGAGATAGTAATTCCTAACCATAAATACTTATGTGACATTTCCAAATCCAAAAGGGTCTCCACTGAGTATATGGGTCTCAAGACAACTTGTTAAGGACTACTCCACACAAGTCGAACATGACTATACCATCCTCCTATCTTAATTGCACTCAAGTTCGGGTTAGAACTTATCTCACCATTCAGAGATCACCAAGCACAACAAGAAGATTATTTCACACAAACAAATATACATACATCAAATATACAATTATAATCACATGAAAAAGTAGGCTAAACCCACTGGAGACTACTCCCCAGCAGAGTCGCCACTTAATTTTTGTAGCAGTAAATTCATGATCATCAAGCTATGGATAAGCTAGACATCAAATAACAAGAGTCGCCACTGCGCTTTTATTGTTTCCAAGGGAAAAGAGAAAAGTACGAACAAAACCCAAAAATAAGAAGTTTTCAAATCAAAACTAATAAAATGCCAGAGATTACAGGTAAGGGGGTTGGTTACACAGAGGGAAGGTGTTAGCACCCAAAGTGTCCTAGGTACCCCTAGGGAGCATTTTTTTGTGTGCATACGTATTTTGTACAAATGATGTTTGTAAGCAAATAGAATGGGGGATGAGAAAAGAATTTATTAATTACATTTTTGTGTTTTACAAGACCTTCGGACTTGTGCCTACGTACCAACATAAAAATGAGGGATCAAAACCTTGTAGTTCGTGGTATAACTTTCAAAGTGGATGCATTGCTTTTAACAAAAGATTTAAGTTTGAAAGGCATAAAGGCCTAAAAATGGTTTGAATGAGTTAGCTCTTTTTGGATTTTAAAATTTTTAAGTCGAGTATAGTTAAGTCTATTTACAAGTTTGATTTAAGTAAATAAGTTTGAAAATGCAATGGCATAAGGCCAAAGTCTCTAATTTGCAAAGGGTCTAAGTTTAGAAAAACAAACACAAGCAAAGAAGATTTTAAAAACAAGAGGGAGAGATTTTGAATTTAAAGAAATGGGGAGGAGATGAAGGGACTAATCCTAAGCATAAATTTAAAAGTTTAGAGTTGAAAAAGATCTGACCAATGGGTTGCAATCCAATAGACAAGAGTGTCATATAAAACCCCAAATTCCCTTGGACATTAGAATCAAGCAATAAACAATGCACAATATATCAACTTTAAGAGCAAGGCATCAAATAAAGATATCCACATCCAAGCTTAGCAACTCCATGATCTTCTTCAAATTTGCCCATGTAGCAGATGAATTCCTCAATGCCACAAGTCACAGGTTCAAAGTAATAGCTTCACAATGATCATGTTGCATATGAACTCAAATGGATCTTCAATGATGTATCAGATGAAGTTTCAAATTACAATCACTTGGTTATATGAAAATTGGCATTGGCCAAGTCCTTTGCATAGGGAGTGTTGCCTTAATTCTAAATCCAATTGTCTAAGATCAAACCAACCGTCCACAAAAGATGTTGATCAGTCACCATTTGCATTAAGTTTTCGTTACTGATCCGACAAGAAACCGAGGCTTTTGAAACACTGTATAAGCATTTTTTATACTTTTCGAGTCAATTTTACTTCCGGTATTATATTTAAGCATTTCCATTTATTGTTATATTTTAATTTTATTTTCGTGATTTTATGCGTGGGATAGCTATGTTTTTGTCCGACAGGTCCAGGTAGAAGAACCAAGGAACTCAGAACGAGACAATGAGAGATTCTGGCAAGCAAATGAGCAAAATATCCCGGTACATGAGGCCTGACACGGCCATCCGTGTCACCTGACACGAGCCATGTCAGGCAAAGGAGGACGTGGTGTAGAAGACAGTGGCCTGACACGGCCACCCATGTCAGTTGACACGGGCCGTGTCAGGCATCATCCCCAACTGTGTCACCCATGCCATGGGGGTGTCAACTGGGACAGTAGGCTAACACGGCCACCCGTGTCAGCTGACACGGGCCGTGTCAACCCAAGCCTAACATTTCCTTTTTCTCGGGGTTTTGTTCGTCGGGCTTTTTTAGAGATATTTTTGGACATGTCCAACTGCTGCTTGGAATTTTCACTATAAAAGAGGACCTTCTGCCTAAGGAAAGATCATCTTGGAATACGACAAAATACAGTATTATGAAGCAACCAAATATTACAGAGAGCAAGGCATTCAGAGAGCTGAAGGTTTTCATGAGCGGGAGCGATTGAAGATCGAAGTCATCCAATTACTTGTAATGTGTAATTTTTATCTTGCATTTGTTTTA
Source organism: Lathyrus oleraceus (assembly GCF_024323335.1). NCBI lineage: Eukaryota > Viridiplantae > Streptophyta > Magnoliopsida > Fabales > Fabaceae > Lathyrus > Lathyrus oleraceus. Next base: position 233,162,137 of record NC_066581.1, read on the forward strand.
GACAATATGAGTAGCTAAACCCCCCAATGCTAAGGGGTGTCCCTGACTTAGAATTGTAATGAATTTGAGTTTACATTTGCATTTATAATATTATTTTTATGGTAACCTTTTGATGTGTTTATTGCTTTCTCTTTCGAACCAATCGAGATTGATTTGTGGTTATCAATTAGGCTGGACCGCCATTGGTAAGGTTTTCATAAGGTTACTCTACAGTAGATATCATCTAGGACTAGGGATACCCTGTATGAACCAGAGTATTCTTGATATTATAAAGCTTAACGTCACCTTAATTGCCTATGGACATAGAATTAGGGTAGATTGATTAAAGGTTTTCTCACCAAGGACATGGGAGAAAATACCCTTGGGAACTGATAGTAATTGATATATGTTGATGCAATAGTAACTCATAGCTGTTACATGGATAAATCATACACCTTCCCTAGCATTGTTCCTTTTTCCCTGTAAACCTTTATTTTCATCCTTATTTACTTTTACCTTTAGTCTTATATTTTTACACATAAAAACCAAATTAATACTTTTTGTTTAATTGAATGATAATTTAAACTCGATATTGACTTACAGTCCTTGAGATCGACATTCGGGGAATTTCCCCATTATTACTATAAAAGGCAAAATAGTACACTTGCTATTTTCCCGATCAAGTTTTTAGCGTCGTTGCCTGGGACTGCCAAAATATAGAGTTTAATTTTAAATTCAATTAAAATTTTATTGCTCTGCAATAAAATTATTTTTCTGTCATTTATAATTTACTAATTTATGTATGCGAGGAGAACCCTCAGCTGAATTTCTTTTTGACGCAGAGATCGAGAGAACCCTTCACCAAAAACGCAAAAATAAAAGAGTGGATTCCAAAGAAGAAAGTACCTCTGATCACTCAGAAGTCAAAGAACCAATGGCAGAAGTTCCTCCAATTCCACCTCCTCCACCTCCAGAAAGACTCCTAGGTGACTGTGGAGGTGTAAACGCACCGGGTGGTCGATTGACCATTCTCAACCAATCGGTGAATGTGACGAATTTTCAACTACATCCTATCACAATCAATCAATGAGAAAGAAAACCTTTCACCGGAAAGGTTAACGAAGATGCCAACAAACACCTGCAAAGGTTTATGACCATGAGCACCACGCTGAAAATTGATGGTCATACTGATGAAGTAAAAAAATTGAGAATGTTCCCGTTCACTTTAGCTGGAGATACGAAAGAATGGTTCTATTCTCTTCCTGCCAACAATATCACATCATGGGAAGAGATGGAAACTGCATTCTTAAATGAGTACTTTCCAGCATCAGTATTCCTGATAAAAAGGTATGAAATTCTTAATTTCAAACAGAAGGATGGTGAATCATTGGGAGATGCCTACAAAAGATTCAAAAGGGACTTAGTAGCGTGTCCAACTCACAATATGGATCAGACCGAACAAATGCAGATGTTCGTTAATGGACTGAAAATAAAAACAAAGCAGTTGATTGATATAGCAGCCGGTGGCTCAACAAATTTCTCAACAGCCACTAGTATTAAGAGAATTATTAAAGCAATAACTGCCAATGAGCATCTAGAATTATACGACAGGTGTACTAGTCAGTCAGAGGGGGTGACTGATCTAAAATTAGAAACAAATAAAATCCGTCTGGAAGACACAATTGCTGCCGAAGTAGACAAGAAGTTGAAAGCTATGAATATAGGTACTCAAGAGATAGCGCAGGTCCAACCAGCTCAGGCTAGCACTTGTGAAATCTGTAATGGACCTCATCATATGGTCTATTGCTTTGCTACTCCACAATAAATTGAAGAGATCAAATTCTTGAAGCAGAATAATCCCTACTCTAACACTTACAACCCAGGTTGGAAGAATCGTCCAAATTTCTCCTGGAAAGATCAGAGAGGGAATGTTCCGCAACAAGGTACAGGGCAATATCAAACTCAGTATCAACAACAGCAGCAACAGGCACCTAAAAAGGCTGAATGGGAAATCGCCATTAAAAAATTAGCAGCCAACAACATGCAGTTTCAAGAAGAAACCAGGACTAATCAGAAAAACACCCCGACCTCCATTAAAAATCTCGAAGTCCAAATGGGTCAGATAGCAAAACAGTTAGCTTCATATTCTCAAGCCTCGGGCACCCTACCTAGTGGTACGGTAACAAATCCGCGGGAACATAACACTATTAACGCTATCGTAACCCGAAATGGAAAGTCAACGGAGGAAAGCAGTGCTGAAAAAGATGATTGTTAGAAGTGGATTTAGAAATCAAGGAAACTAAGGACCAAGATGAAGAAGTGATACTACCATCTGCCAAGGAGAAAGAGAAGGTTTCAAAACCAGTCATCAAACTCCCTTATCCTCCAAGACAGAAAAAGAAAGATCAACATGAGAAATTTTTTGAGAGGTTCCTGGAAATGTTCAAAAAACTGGAAATAAACATCCCTTTTTTTAGGCATTATAACAAATGCCAATATATGCCAAGTTCATGAAAGACATCATCTCCAAGAAGCGTTCCACTGATATAGACCCGATCATCCTAACTGAAACATGCAGTGCCATTCTCCAAGGCATGAAAATCCCAGTGAAAAAGAAAGACAGGGGATCGGTTACTATTCCATGCACTATTGGTGATAGAAAATTCAAGAAGGCTCTGGTTGACTTAGGAGCAAGTGTAAGCTTGATGCCACTGTCCATCTATAAAAAATTAGGCATTGGCACTGTTCAAGATACTCGAATGACACTTCAGTTTGCGGATCACTCTGTGAGGCGACCCTATGGGATTGTGGAAGACACTCTTGTAAAAATTGACAAGTTTGTTTTCCCAATTGACTTCGTCATTCTGGAAATGCCTGAAGATGAGGAAAATCCTCTCATATTAGGCAGACCTTTCTTAGAAACAGGACGGTGTATGATAGACATCGAGGAAGGAACTATGACCCTCAAAGTCTATGATGAATAGTTAAAAATAGATGTGAGGAACACAATGCAATACAAAGATGATATTGGCACAAGCCACACTATAGGGATAATAGATCAAGCAATTGCTCAAGAAAATGAAAGGCGTAGACCCCAGTCACCACTAGAACGAGTCTTAAGTCTATCAATTTTTGAAAGTGATGAAGATGAAGGAGAGTCTGAGGTGCTCGCTATGATGGAGAAACAACTTGAATGGATTAGATCTAGACCATACAGGTGGGAAGATTTAAAACCCCCACCACCATCAGATGTCACTGAAGAACCAAAAATAGGTCTAAATCTGAAGCAATTACCAACAAATCTGAAGTATGTATTTCTGGACACTGAAAAGAAATGCCCAACTATTATCAATGCCAGTCTACAAAGTGTCCAAGAAGCAGAACTCATTCAAGTGCTAAAAAAATACAAAGGCGCAATCAGATGGGCAATTGAGGACTTAAAATGTATAAGTCTGACCGTTTGCATGCACAAAATCTTAATGGAAGATGATCACAAACTAGTGGTGCAACCACAGCGAAGACATAACCCAGTCATAAAAGAAGTGGTACGCAAAGAAGTTGTAAAATTGTTGGATGCAGGCTTAATTTATCATATTTCCGATAGTTCTTGGGTAAGTCCAGTCCATGTGGTACCAAAAAAAGGGGGCACTACGGTGATAAAAAAATGAGAAGAATGAGTTAATTCTAACCCGAACTGTTACAAGTTGGAGGGTGTGCATAGATTATAGAAGACTAAACGTGGCAACACGAAAGGACCACTTCCTGTTACCATTCATTGATCAAATGCTGGAAAGGTTAGCCGGACACGATTACTATTGTTTCCTAGATGGGTACTTGGGGTACAACCAGATTGCGGTTGCCCATAAGGATCAAGAGAAGACTGCATTCACATGCTCATATGGTATTTTCGCTTATAGAAGAATGCCATTTGGGTTGTGCAGCGCACCGACCACTTTTCAAAGGTGTATGACATCAATTTTTGTTGACATGCTTGAGAAGCATATGGAAGTATGTATGTATGACTTTTCCGTATTCGGTTCTTCATTTGATAATTGTTTGACTAACTTGTCACTTGTGTTAGAAAGATGCCAATAAACAAATTTGATCCCGAACTGGGAAAAGTGTCAAGGAATAGTCTTGGGACACAAAATCTCCAACTAAGGTATCAAAGTGGACATAGCAAAAGTGGAGGTAATAACTAATTTACCACCTCCGATAAATGAAAAAGGCATCCGGAGCTTCTTGGGACATGCAGGGTTCTACCGCAGGTTCATAAGAGATTTCTCCAAGATTGTAAAGCCACTAACTAGTCTACTGGTGAAGGATACACCATTCATGTTTGACAAGGAGTACAGGAAAGCCTTCAATACTTTGAAGAAGGAACTTGTGTCTGCCCCCATAGTTGTTGCCCCTGATTGGTCTCTCCCTTTTGAGATAATGTGCGATGCTAGTGATAATGCAGTAGGGGAAGTACTAGGGTAACGCAAGGAGAAGCTCTTGCATGTGATCTATTATGCAAGCCACGTATTGAACCCTGCTCAAATGAACTATGCAACCACCGAAAAGGAACTCCTGGCGATTGTGTATGAAGGAGAAGAGCGATCCAAAATGCAGCGGAATTTAAAATTTCTCCTTTAATGATCCTTACGAATGGGCATGATCAGTAATATAATAGTTACCTCTTGTGGCGATTGTAACCTTTGATGCAGATCTACAGAGCGACCATGAACGTTGAACGATGACAACGCCTCTACTCAGTCCACACGAACGGATTCCTTCAATCTCAGTGCTAGTTGCTACGAATGAATGGTTTAAGTGTGTGTGTGTGTGTGTGTGTGTGTGTGTGTGAGTGAGAGAGAGAGAGAGAGAGAGAGAGAAACGAAATTGCAACTGCACAAATGCTTCTACACAAGGGTTCTATTTATATAACCACTTGTGTGGGCTGCAAGCTAAAAAAGCCCACTCAAGTGTATGTGGCCCATATCTTATAATATGCCAAAATCACTTAAGCGCGTGGTACCTTACCATATTTCGTATTCTACTTAAGTACATCGTACCTTACGATGTTCTACAATTCACTTAAGTGCACCTTACATTACGGTATTCCTTAGTTACTCTATCTCTCATCAATTCGTCCTTTTGTGTGTGACCCTGTAGGTTTTCGCGGCATTGGCAATTATATTAAATCACGTATTTAACATAATAATAGTGAGCGGTATCTAGCAACACATCACTTCTACCCAAGACACGAAAATGTCATGTGATCTAACAAATCCTTTTGTGATAATACTTATGTGTATAATTACCTTTTTGCCCTTATGTCTATAATGAACACAAGGCATAGACTGTGTCATCCTTTTCCAGTTCAATATTGGACCCATACACATTTATCCTGTTACGCAGGATGGGCAAATTCCATCTAGGTCACTCATGTCCCTTAGCATGCTTCGTGAAGTACCCATCAACTGTCTTTATGGTCATCCAATTACAGACAACGTTTGATCAGCAATAAGGCACTCAACTCTACATCTAGGGTCCATAGTGGTTTCAGGTCGAAGGGTGGTATACACCATTATTACCATGAGAATAACTTATGACACTTTGCATAAGATTCTATATAGTATTCTCATAACGGGTCAATCCAGTATAAATATTACTCTTAATATTCATACCTATGTTTAAGACTTGATAACTCATTATCCATGATCCATGAGATGTGATCATCAGTATATATACATAATAGTCTTAATGCTTTAATGTTATCCCACTTTATAATAAATCTCGACTACAGATACTTTAAGAATAATGTCCTTATGTTTAATGTGATCTCATGATTAAGTCACACTTGATACATTAAACGGACTAGCTATTCTAAGGACTTTATTAAACAAACATAATAAAGAAAAAGCCTTTTATTATTAATAAATAATTCGATACAAGTACCAAAAGTATTGGCCTTTAGGGCTTACACCAATAATCTCCCACTAGCACTAGAGCCAATCAGGCATACCCCTAATGCCAATAGATCTAGTATGGCCATCATGCTTCTGCTGCGCATGAGGCTTTGTCAGTGGGTCAGCAATATTGTCAAGTGTAGGTACTCTGCATATTTTCACATCTCCTCTATCTTTTATCTCTCGAATGAGGTGATAACGCCTAAGTATGTGTTTGGATCATTGGTGAGATCTAGGTTCCTTAGCTTGTGCGATAGCACCATTGTTATCACAATAGAGACCAACGGGATCCACAATGCTAGGAAGTATGCCAAGTTCACTAATGAACTTTTTGATCCAAACAGCTTCCTTTGTTGCACTTGAGGCAACAACATACTCAGCCTCGATTATAGAATCAGCAACTGTATCTTACTTTGAACTTTTCCAACTCACAGCGCCACCGTTTAAGCAAAACACATAACCAGATTGCGATCTAAAGTCATCCTTATCTGTATGGAAGCTAGCATCGGTGTATCCAATTACAACCAACTCTTCCTGACCTCCATATATCAAGAATGAGTCCTTAGTCCTTCTCAAATACTTAAGGATATTCTTGACAGCTACCCAATGAGCATCACCAGGATCAGATTGGTACCTACTCGTTGCACTTAAAGCATACAAGACATTTGGTCGAGTACATAACATGGCATACATGATAGATCCTATTGCAGATGCATATGGAATCTTATTCATGCGATCCCTTTCTTCCTTAGTTGAAAAGGATTGTGTTTTTGATAGAGACATGCCATGTTGCATAGGTATGAATCCTTTCTTGGAATCATGCATATTAAAGCGTCTCAGTACTTTGTCTATGTACGTACTCTGACTTAGGCCAAGCATTTTTTGTGATCTATCTCTATAGATTCTGATTCCTAATATATAGGCTGCTTCACCTAGGTCCTTCATAGAAAAGCATTTCCCCAACCAAGACTTTACTTGTTGCAGGGTAGGGACATCGTTTCCAATGAGTAATATGTCATCTACATATAATACCAGGAAAACAATCATGCTCCCACTAACCTTCTTGTAGACACAAGGCTCGTCTTCATTCTTGATGAATCCATATTGTTTTACTGTTTCATCAAAACGAAGATTCCAGCTTCTGGAAGCTTGCTTCAATCCATAGATTGATCTTTGTAACTTACATATCTTTTGGGCTTCTTCTGGTATGTCAAATCCTTTAGGCTATGTCATGTACACATCCTCAAGAAGATTCCCATTAAGGAAAGCAGTTTTGACATCCATCTGCCATATTTCATAATCATGATATGCAGCGATAGCAAGTAAAATCCAAACAAATTTAAGCATTGCAACTGGTGAAAAGGTTTCATCATAGTCAAACCCATTAATTTGTTTATATCCTTTTGCAACCAGTCTTGCCTTATAGGTATGTACCTTACCATCCATGTCAGTCTTCTTTTTGAAGACCCACTTGCATCCTATAGGGTTAACTCCTATAGGAGGCTCTACCAAGGTCCAAACTTGGTTTGTGTACATGGAATCCATTTCAGATTTCATGGCTTCTAGCCACTTCTCAGAATCGGGACCAGTTATGGCCTCTTGGTAGGTCACAAGCTCATCTTGATCCATGAGTAATACATCACCTTGATCAATTATGATATATCCATATCTCTCAGGTTGGTGACGTATCCTGATTGACCTACGGGTCTTGTTCTACTTGAGAAGGTTTCTCTTCCACAATTACTTGTGTTTCCTGCTCTAATTCCTCCATAGGTGTATCGATGCTTTGTGATTCTTGAATTTCTTCAAACTCTACTTTCCTCTCACTGATTCCTTTGGAAATAAAATCCTTTTCTAGGAAAACTCCAGTTCGAGCGACAAACACTTTGCCCTCAAAAGGATTATAGAAGTAATACCCTCTTGTTTCTTTAGGATACCCCAAAAATAAGCATTTGTCAGATTTGGGCTCAAGCTTAGTTGAAATTTGTCGTTTCACATAAACTTCGCAATCCCAAATCTTCATGTAAGACATATGTAGTTTCTTACCACTCCATATCTCATATGGTGTCTTCTCAACCTTTTTGGATGGAACACGGTTAAGTGTGTAAGCTGCTGTCAATAATGCATGTCCCCAAAAGGAGTTTGGAAGATCGGCGTGACTCATCATGGATCGGACCATAACTAACAGGGTTCGATTTCTTCTCTCAGATACATCATTCCACTGGGGTGTTCCAGGAGGAGTAAGTTGGGATAGGATCCCACACTCTTTCAGATGGTCATCAAACTCTAGGCTTAAATACTCACCACCTCGATCTGATCGAAGAGTTTTAATATTCTTACCTAGTTGGTTTGGTACTTCATTCTTGAATTCCTTGAACTTTTCAAAGGACTCTGATTTGTGTTTCATTAAATACACATAACCATATCTACTGAAATCATCAGTAAATATGATGAAGTACTGAAAACCTCCTCTGACTGGTATGTTTAGTGGTCCACATACATCAGTATGTATGAGGGCCAAAAGATCATTAGCTCTTTCACCTTTTCCTGTGAATGGAGACTTTGTCATCTTTTCAATTAAACAATATATGCATGTCTCATATGATTCATAATCAAAAGAGTCCAAGAGTCCATCTTTATGGAGTTTGGAAATGCGTTTCTCATTTATGTGGCCTAATCGACAATGCCAAAGGTAAGTTGGATTTAACTCATTAGGTTTCATCCTTTTAGTATTAATGTTATAAATAGGCATTTCAAGATCAAGGACATATAGTCCATTGTTCATTTGTGCAGTAGCATAGAATATATCATTCAAATAAATTGAGCAACAATTGTTCTTTATTATAAATGAAAAACCAAACTTGTCCAAACAAGAAACGAGAATAATATTCCTGCTAATTGCAGGTACATAATAACAGTTCTCTAACTGAATTATTAAACCACTAGGTAAAGTCAATACATAAGTTCCTACGGCTAAAGCAGCAACCTTTGCTCCATTGCCAACTCGTAGGTCAACTTCACCTTTTGCCAAATCTCTACTCCTTTTTAGCCCCTGCACATTGGTACAAATGTGAGAACCACATCTAGTATCTAATACCCATGATGCAGAAGTAGATATATTAATTTCAATAACAAAAGTACCTGAAGTTGAAGTCTCTACTCCATTCTTCTTATCTTCCAGGTACTTTGGGAAGTTTCTCTTCCAGTGTCCGGTCTTACCGCAATGGAAGCAGGTGCCTTCCTTTGTTATGCCTCCACTAGGCTTCAAAGCAGCAACAATGGGTTTAGGTTTGGCAACTTCCTTGCCTTTCCCTTTATCACCCTGCTTGGTGGGTCTTTTGTTCTGTCTCTTTCCATTTCCGATCATCAGAATGGACTTCCCTTTTGACTTCAGATTCTGCTCCGCAGTTTTTAACATGGCTAGCAGCTCAGGAAGAGATTTGTCCATATCATTCATATTGAAATTTAGGACAAATTGACTGAATCTATCTGGTAACGATTGCAAGATCAAATCAGTCGCAAGTTCCTTTCCGAGGGGAAAACCCAACCTCTCAAGGTTTTCCATATACCCAATCATTTTGAGCACATGGGGACCTATAGGGGCTCCCTCGGCTAACTTGCCTTGAAAAAGGGCTTTTGAAACTTCAAACCTTTCATGCCTTGCTTGCTCTTGATAGAGCATCTTCAGGTGTTCGATCATATCTAACGCTGCCATGTTCTCATGTTGCTTTTGCAACTCTAAGTTCATGGTAGCTAGCATGAGACAAGAAGTTTCATTGGCATCATCGATATGCTTCTTATAAGCATCTCTTTCTGCCTTAGGTGCAGAACTAGGAGGTTCCTCTTCTGGAACAGGTTTCTCCAAGACATACAACTTTCTATCATGTTTAAGGATAATCCTCATATTTCGGTGCCAATCCAGAAAATTTGTCCCAGACAATTTTTCCTTGTCAAGGATTGATCGCAAAATGTTGTTAGAGGTGTTTGTTGTCATGGTAATCTACATGAAAATAATGAAAATATAAGTATCAATAACATATTTAATTAGGCCTTTAATTAAATATGCTCCCACTATTTTACTCAAAACAAATGACCCTCACCATTTGATTCAGAAAATCCCATTGGAAGATTTTCTAATGGGTCGAGATCCACATTTCACTTTATTTTAAGTTCGCGTAGGCGAATTACACAAAACTAGTTTATTTAGGTAGGAACTCATTCCAATTGTATCTAATACAACTCTCGAATATTTTAGTTGGGTGAATAACTCCTTATTCCAATCCATCACATGGATCATTTCCAACTCTTGCTTATAAACATATATAATCTTATTATAATTTGTTTAGTTAAGTTTGGCCCATTGTTTTAGCAATTGGATATTACAATTATCTCATCGCACCTTACTAATATAGAACATGCACCTCGCGTAGGCGAAACCTACATTATCTGATACTAGTCTCGATGAGTGCTAAAACTTGGAAAGCATAAACTTAATATTTAATTTGAGGGAATTTGCAATTATTCTTATCTCACCGGCTTATTTATCATATAAATCGTCTCTCACATGCATCGACATACATTCACATGCATCAACATACATAATGAAACAGTTATGGCCCCTAGCACAATTGTTCTCCCAAGCCAATGAGAGAACCTAAGCTAACCTAATAACGATCTAAGCTTCTCCAAGCAAGATCTTCAAGGTTGTCCTCTTTTGATATTGAATTCTTCTCTTTCTTCATAATATTACATTACATAAAAGAAACTCATTTTACATATGAGGGAGTGAGATGAGAAAAGAAGTTACATTATGAGATTAAAAGAGAGGCACGACACGCAGGTCGTATTTTAAAAACCCAAAACAAAATAAAGGAAAACTAAGGCCATAACCGATCACCACAAGACAATAATAATAAACACATTATTATTATTATTAATTTTAATTCTTTTAATTAATTAAAACCAAATTAAATTTCGGCGACCGATCACACTACGCGGAGTTAGTCGGGGGTCCGCTGCCCGGGCAGCGGACGGGGGTCAAGGGGGCAGCGCCCCCTTGCGGGTTTGTAGGGGAAGCTCCCTTGGCCGAAATTTTTAATGAACAATTCATTTGAAATCGACGTTATTTTTCACATCAACACTTGATACTTTAAAGCACAACTCTTGTGCAGTCATAACCCTAATCGCATAACTCTTTGATAACACAACCCTTGTGCCTTCATTAACCCTAATGCACCAATTTCAGACTGTCAAACACATCTCGATTGTTGATTCAGTATGATTGATCAACACGTAATTGCTTCACCATACTAATGTCGAATCAAGAAGCAAACGACCATTGATCGCTCAAAGGAAAATAACCATTAAGTGTTTGAATGAACGAAACAGAAACAATATATCATATATACCGTATTTTGCATCAGGATTACTTATATCATATATATAACTTGCACGATCTCAATTGCATAACCTATGGACGATTGATGTATCACTGCTTCACCATACTAATGCTGGATTCCGAAGCATAGTCAACATCAATCATCCAAATCGTACACGCATGATGCCAAATTTAATTACTCGTTTATTCTTTAATTCATTCTGTCGTTTAATCGAATTAATACAGAAAATACAAAAAATAAACAGCTATCAGATGCATGGTTTCGTAACTGGCTCTGATACCCTTGAAGGAGAAGAGCGATCTAAAATGCAGCGGGATTTAAAATTTCTCCTTTAATGATCCTTACGAATGGGCATGATCAGTGATAGAATCGTTACCTCTTGTGGAGATTGTAACCTTTGATGCAGATCTACGGAGCGATCACGAACGCTAAACGATGACAACGCCTCTACTCAGTCCACACGAACGGATTCCTTCAATCTCAGTGCTAGCTGCTATGAATGAAGGCTTTGAGTGAGAGAAAGAGAGAAACAAAATTGCAACTGCACAAATGCTTTTACACAAGGGTTCTATTTATATAACCACTTGTGTGGGCTGCAAGCTAAAAAAGCCCACTCAAGTGTATGTGGCCCATATCTTATAATATGCCAAAATCACTTAAGCGCGTGATACCTTACCATATTTTGTATTCTACTTAAGTACATCGTACCTTACAATGTTTTACAAGTCACTTAAGTGCACCGTACATTACGGTATTCCTTAGTTACTCTATCTCTCATCAATTCGTCCTTTTGTGTGTGACCTTGTAGGTTTCTGTGGCATTGGCAATTATGTTAAATCACGTATTTAACATAATAAATAGTGAGCGGTATCTAGCAACACATCACTGCCACCCAAGACACGAAAATGTCATGTGATCTGACAGATCCTTTTGTGATAATACTTATGTGTATAATTACCCTTTTGCCCTTATGTCTATATTGAACACAAGGCATAGACCGTGTCATCCTTGTCCAGTTCAATATTGGGCCCATAGACATTTATCCTATTACGCAGGATGGGCAAATTCCATCTAGGTCACTCATGTCCCTCAGCATGCTTCGTGGAGTACCCATCAACTGTCTATATGGTCATCCAGTTACGGACAATGTTTGATCAACAATAAGGCACTCAACTCTACATCTAGGGTCCATAGTGGTTTCAGGTCGAAGGGTGGTATACACCATTATTACCATGAGAATAACTTATGACACTTTGCATAACATTCTATATAGTATTCTCATAACGGGTCAATCCAGTATAAATGTTACTCTTAATATTCATACCTATGTTTAAGACTTGATAACTCCTTATCCATGATCCATGAGATGTGATCATCAGTTTATATACATAATAGTCTTAATGCTTTAATGTTATCCCACTTCATAATAAAGCTCGACTACAGATACTTTAAGAATAGTATCCTTATGTTTAATGTGATCTCATGATTAAGTCACACTTGATACATTAAATGGACTAGCTATTCTATGGACTTTATTAAACAAACATAATAAAGAAAAAGCCTTTTATTATTAATAAATAATTCGATACAAGTACCAAAAGTATATGCCTCTAGGGCTTACACCAACAGTGTACACGTTTGATAAGTTCAGATCCTATTTGTTGGGATCAAAGGTAATTATGTATACTGACCATGCTGCTTTAAAATATCTTTTTGCCAAACAGGAATCAAAGCCAAGGCTGTTGCGATAGATCCTACTACTACAAGAGTTCGACCTGGAAATCAGAGACAAAAGGTAGTGAAAACATTATTGCTGATCACTTATCTCGGATGACTCTGATTCAAGAAACAGAAGAAACACACCCCATCAGAGATGAGTTCACTGACGAAAGTATCCTAGCCGTTAGACATATCCCATGGTTCGTCGACTACGCGAACTTTATGGTAGGTGGACTAATACCTGATGACTTTGACTCTAACAGGAGAAAAAAGTTTTTGCACGATTGCAGGTTTTATGTGTGGGACGAACCATTCCTTTACAAAAAGGGATTAGATGGCTTAGTAAGGAGATGTGTTCCGGAGGAAGAGCAAAGGGACATCCTAAAAGCCTGTCACAACTCAAAATGTGGAGGACATTTTAGCGGAGATAGAACCGCAGAAAAAGTCCTCCAGTTGGGATTGTATTGGCCTACATTGTTCAAGATGCCCAAGAGATGGTAAAAGAGTGCGACAGATGTCAGAGAATAGGAAACATATCCAAGAGGAATCAGATGCCTCAGAATGCCATGTTAGAGGTAGAACTGTTCGATGTGTGGGGAATAGATTTTATGGGACCCTTACCACCATCCTTTAGAAAGCAATACATTATGGTCGCGGTTGAGTATGTGTCAAAATGGGTGGAAGTAGTCGCACTGCCCACGAATGACGCGAAAGTGGTAATAAATTTTCTCAAGAATTGTATCTTTGCACGGTTTGGGGTACCAAGAGAACTGGTTAGTGACGAAGGTACCCACTTCCTCAACAAGTTGATAGAGAACCTGCTAAGGAAATACAATGTCAAGTATAGAATCGCCACACCGTACCACCCTCATACTAGTGGACAGGTTGAGGTATCAAATCGCCAGATCAAGCAAATCCCAGAAAAGTCTGTTAAGGCCTCACGAAAAGATTGGTCAATCAAGCTAGATGATGCACTATGGGCATACCGAACAACGTTCAAGACCCCAATAGGTATGTGCCCGTATTAACTAGTCTATGGTAAAGCTTGTCATCTACCGCTCAAACTAGAGCACAGGGCATTCTGGGCTACCAAATTTCTCAACTATGATCTGTTCAAAGCGGGTAAATCTTGGATTCTTCAATTACAAGAGCTGGAAGAATTCAGAAATCGAGCATATGAGAATGCCAAGATATACAAAGAGAAAACCAAAACATGGCATGACAGGCGCATTCAGAAGAAAGAACTTCAGGAAGGACAATTGGTCTTATTATTTAATTCAAGGTTGAAGCTATTCCCAGGGAAACTAAGGTCAAGATGGTCGGGACCCTTTGTGATGCAAAAAGTATTTCCGCATGGAGCCGTTGAACTAAGAAATCCCGCAAACGGAGACACGTTCAAGGTGAATGGGCAGAGAGTCAAACCGTACCTATAAGACCAGGAGGGTGGTCTAATAGACAAAATCCGTCTCACCTAAACAGACGGAGAACCGTCGAGCCATGTGACGTTAAACAAAGCGCTTCGTGGGAGGCAACCCACGCATTTTAAATTTAATCAGTTATGTGTGTTTGTAGGTTTACACAAGAGCTCTACATGGAGAGAACATCACATCAACAAATGTCTAAGTCATGAAAAAGGATAATCAACATGGCCAGAGGTACCGAAGGTTGAATAGGAGAAAAAGCCAAAAAAACGACCAAAAGGGCAGCCTGACACGGGCTGTGTCAGGAGGGTACAAATTTAGGCCAAAAATTGGAAAAACAGTGGCCTGACACGGCCACCCGTGTCAGCTGACACGGGCCGTGTCAGGAACACTGAAAGAGAAAGGGCATTTTTGTTATCAATAGTAGCCTGACACGGGCGGCCGTGTTAGCTGACATGGCCCGTGTCAGGAGCACTAAAGGTAACACCCAAAACATTGTGTTGGACAGTAGCCTGACACAGCCACCCGTGTCAGCTGACACGACCGTGTCAGGCAGGCGGAAATTTTGAATTTTTTTTGGAAATCCGAATTTTTCAGTGGGACCCACCCATTTAATCCAACTTAACCATATTTTCCCCCATTTACCTTATCATTATCAGATTTTTATTACACTCTTATCATTCTCTCTCATCATTCTCACTCTCCTTCTCTCTAAACCTCACAAACCCCATTACCTAAAAGCTTCCATAACCATCACTTCCACTCGCCTATTGTCAAAACACTCTTCACAAATATTACTCCACTCGTCGTCCCCGTTCTAACCACGGTTTCGGAATTTCCTAACTCCCTATTTCAAATAATTTCTATTTTTACATGTCCAAAATGCCCCCGAGGAGAATTCTCACTAGAAAGCAACAGCTTACGGAGATGGCAAAGTCACGGAAGCGACCAAGCTGGAATCCAAATCCACATAACATTGTGTTTGACAATCCGGAACAAGAAAAAAGGTATCAAATCCACCAGAAACGAAAGCTCACGCTAATAAGGTACATGTGTGAGCATACTCTGAACGCACGAGGGCTCAAAATTGAGGTATACCGGATGTTCCACGTTTTAGGAATGCTAGAGTTCATGAGCCTGGAAGCGTCGACATACGAGCACATCATGCTCGAATTCCTCAGCACGTTAGAATTCCAGCTCGAAAAGAGGTGGATAGACACGACCAGGTATTATTTTGGCACTTTGCATTTCCGCTTGTTTAATAATTATCATGAATTGTCGGTTGAGGAATTGGCAGGGATACTCCAACTCCCTTTGTACGGACCAGGAACGGTCCCAGATGGGTTCTCACCTAAGGATTTCTTGATTGCCATCACCGGGAGGACGGATTACACCTCCAAAGGTGCTAAGGCCTCTGGCATCCAGAATCCATGTTTCTGGTATGCTTAGAAGGGTTTGACCTACACCCTGTTTGGAAGAGGCGATATCACCAAGATAGCTACTCAGAGAGAGCTATTATTTATATACTCGATGGAAAAAACCAAAGCCATCAGTGTAGCTACCTTTACATCGGATTATCCGGGCAGAGTTGGCAGAGCCGACTCCGGAGGCATCTCCGTAGGTGGCATGATCACCCAAATTGCTGAGTATTTAGGGTATCAAGCTGTTTTACTCGAAGACACGCCAATTGCATGTAAGACCAAAATTGACATGGCCGCTATAATTCAACAAGGTATGATTGATGTTGCCCATACTTACTATTCTGTGCTTATCCATAAGAGGTTTATTATAGCTCTACCGGATCCGGGCAGAGTTACTATTACTGACTGTGCCAACTGGTTATATATGAGCGCTGACCCCGACGCGGAGGAAGGCCACGATACATACCATTTTACTACAGGTGATCAGTTTGTACATGACCAGGTGGATGCCACGGAGGCAGAAGAAGAGAAACCTCAAGCACCTCAGGAGCAGTTTGTACCACCACATCAGGAACCTACCCAGCAGGAGGCAGGTTCATCTTCCTGGTCCACTGACCAATGTGTCATACCCAATTTTGTCCGGGCATATTTACATTTTTGTAAAATCGATTTCATTTTTAATTTGCATCATATGCACAACATGACATGCATTCCATCATGAATAATAACTAAAATATCAGTTAGAATAAATTTATTGAAAATACAGACAAATCGGCTAAATCTTTCCTCAAGTACGGACAAAATCAACAGATAAAAAGTTTTAAAATTAAAATTGCCGACGCTAGTATTATTAATCTACGGTTCACGTAGTTTAACCTGGTGTGCTCGTTGTTTATTTTAGCGGCTGCTTCGGTTGCATTTTGACCCGCCTGAGCCTTTTAACCGGTGAAAATTTATTTCAAAATTTAAAAAAATGCTGTATTTTTTCAATAAGTATATTTCGCACTGATCATTTTCATACATCCTGTCATACGGTGAACTGACTTGGGATGTTTTGCTTTTTATCGCAATGTCGCGGATAGCAAGAGTCGCCACCGACTTTTCTTTTATCCAATAAGGAAAGGTGGAAAAGAACAGGAAAGACCTCAATAGATTTTGGGTTCGGGAGGTACATTATACAAAGGGAAGGTATTAGCACCCTTTGTATCCATGGTTATCCATGGGCTCTTAATTGCTGGATCACTTATATTTTTGTCTGAAAAGTGTTGGTGAATTGTTAAAAAATGTTTCGAAAAGAGAGTTTAACTTTGTAATGATTCTCGTATGAATGTATACAAAGTATTTATCTCGCTTGATTTTGAAAACGGTTTAGAAAAATGTAACTTGGTAATGATTCTAGTATGAACGTATACCAAGTGGTGATTTTCTAGGATTTGCAAAGTGTGAGGGGTGGAAAATGTTTTAGGTTATGATCCAGCAATTGAGAGTTATACCTTCCTAAGGTCGTTATGAACGTTTCCTATCCTTATGAGGGTAAAACTGTCCTTACTATTGAGAAGTAAGTAATTTTACCCTTTGGATGTTTAAGGGTCATCGTAGGGTCATCGATAGGTCATTGAAGGCAACAGTTGTAAGGATACCTTAGCATTCGAAGGGACGATCATCATTTAACCGTAGGCTACACCGAAGGGTCATCGAGGGACGAAATCATATATTCGAAGGCAACATCCGAGGGACTATGATTTATTTTATGATGATTTAATCGAAGGGTCTTTGCTAAGTGTATCCCTACATTCGCGGGACATGACCGTAATACCGTAATCGTGGGATAACAAAAGAGAGGTCCGAGATCACTTATTTAAAGGCAAAGTTTTACAATTAATTAAATAGCCGTAATCAGTTAGGTAAGTAGGTCCACATTAAATCGATGAAATCAATACATTAAAAATCAAGCTTGGTAGTTCAAGATGAATCTTCTCATTAAAATTAGGTCATTCAAAAGCCATCTCCGCAAAGGTATCCCACACCTAAAGCGGCATGCCTAGCCGGCTGTTTCTTCGGAAGTATGCTAGCCTTTACACCATTCAACACACGGGTTAGAGCATTGAGATAAAATATGATTTGACAATTGCACCATAAAATACACATAACAGTCATGAGTTCAGGCCAAATGATGCAGAATCATGATTAGATAAAAATAAGATAGAACAGCAAAGAGACAAAGCAGCCACTGTCCCGTTCGCCTCTGCCTCGCCTAGCGAAGGCTCAGCGAATGCTCGCTGCAGGCTCGCTTAGCAACGTGCTAGCGAGCGGCCACGGGTTTGGAGTTTGACAGCAGCATGACTTCCGAAAAACCTGAACTTTTATGGCATTTGATTACAGACATAGCATAGACAATTATTATTCAAGCATACTTAAATGAAATCAAATTACATATCCGAAAATTTAATCATGATGCTTTGCATGTGCGAAGATTATCGATTAAAAGCATGAAGCATTAGTGATACGCAAACCTGTTAGTAACTGAACTTGGTATCAGATGGAGTTGGGCGGCGATAACTTTGGTGCGGAAGAGCGGCCTTCAGGGTTTCTCTACTCGGAATTCTCTAAGTTGAGCTCCAGGGTTTCTGTGCCAGGCTTTCCGTCCGTCTTCCTCTGTGTGTTCCTCTCTCTTCCGTTTTTCCTCCCCTTTTCGTGACTGAAGGCTTGGCTATTTATAATGCTCTTGTTGTGACCTAATGGGCTTAGAATGAGGTCCAAACCTTCTGATATTCGCAAGCTTCGCTAGGCGAAGGAATTGCTCGCCTAGCGAGCAAGCTATTTTGGGCTTTTACTGGATCTGGTGCTTCGCTGGGGCGAGTGGCATGATGAAGTGTTCGCTAGGCGAAGGAATTGCTCGCCTAGCGAGCAGACCAATTTGGGCCTTTTCTGGATTGGGCCACTCGTGAGCTGGGCTTTTGTTCCTTTAAGATCAGTGCCTTGCAGAATAAGTCGGAGTGTCCTGAAAAATGTCTTGTAATATCAGCGGGCAAATTTTGGGGTATGACAGCTGCCCCTGTTCAATATTCTTGAACCGAGAGAGTAGAATGGTATGTGCGCCATTCGTGGTCTGGAGGTGGAAGATTATTGAACACTAGAATGCCCCGAAAATTTGCGCTTGTCCATTAGTCTTGATGGAGATGGGCTTAAAGATGCCATCCAGGAAGTTTGATGAGGAGATCTTCAGATTGTGTCATACGTTAGACGATATCTGAAGACCTGGGTGTCATACCGGGTCATATGCTAGACCGTATGGTGAGTCATCCATTAGGCTGTCGACTTCGCCGGGGAGTCGGAGTGTGTTATATACCGCTGGGGATAAGGGATCAGAATGGATCATACGCTAGATCATATCTGAATACCAGAGTGAGTTGTTCGTTAGGCGGATGACTTTGCTGGGGATGAAAGATCAGAATGGATCGTACGCTAGATCGTCTCTGAGTTGCAGAATAAGCCGTCCGTTAGGCTGTACTTGAGGATGAGAGGTCAGAATGGATCGTACGCTAGATCGCATCTGAGTAGCAGAAAGAACCGTCCGTTAGGCTGAATCTGATGATGAAAGGGGTAGTCGTACGCTAGACTACGCTTCAGAAATGTACCGTACACTAGGTAGCGTCTGAGGACTTGAAGATCTAACTGGGTCGTACATTAGACTGTATTTGAGCAGAATGAACCGTCCGTTAGGCTGAATCTGATAATGAAAGGGGTAGTCGTACGCTAGACTACGTTTCAGAAATGTACCGTACACTAGGTAGCATCTGAGGAGATGAAGGTCTAACTTGGTCGTACATTAAACCGTATCTGAGCAGAATGAGCCGTCCATTAGGCTGAATCTGCTGAAAAGGGAGTAGTCGTATACTAGACTACAATTCAGAAATGTACCTGTCTTTAGGTAGCATCTGAGTAACAGAATGAGCCGTCCGTTAGGCTGAATCTGCTGAAAAGGGAGTAGTCGTATACTAGACTACAATTCAGAAATGTACCTGTCACTAGGTAGCATCTGAGTAACAGAATGAGCCGTCCGTTAGGCTGAATCTGCTGAAAAGGGAGTAGTCGTATACTAGACTACAATTCAGAAATGTACCTGTCACTAGGTAGCATCTGAGGAGATGAAGGTCTAACTTGGTCGTACATTAAACCGTATCTGAGCAGAATGAGCCGTCCATTAGGCTGAATCTGCTGAAAAGGGAGTAGTCGTATACTAGACTACAATTCAGAAATGTACCTGTCTTTAGGTAGCATCTGAGTAACAGAATGAGCCGTCCGTTAGGCTGAATCTGCTTAAAAGGGAGTAGTCGTATACTAGACTACCATTCAGAAATGCACCTGTCCTTAGGTAGCATCTGAGTAACAGAATGAGCCGTCCGTTAGGCTGAATCTGCTGAAAAGGGAGTAGTCGTATACTAGACTACAATTCAGAAATGTACCTGTCTTTAGGTAGCATCTGAAGGTCTAACTGGGTCGCACATTAGACCGTACTTGAGTTGTTGAAGATCAGAGTGGATCGTATGCTAGATCGTATCTGAGTTGTTGAAGGTCAGAATGGATCATACGTTAGATCGTATCTGAGTTGTTGAAGGTCAGAATGGATCATACGTTAGATCGTATCTGAGTTGTTGAAGGTTAGAATGGATCATACGTTAGATCGTATCTGAGTTGTTGAAGGTCAGAATGGATCATACGTTAGATCGTATCTGAGTTGTTGAAGGTCAGAATGGATCATACGTTAGATCGTATCTGAGTTGTTGAAGGTCAGAATGGATCATACGTTAGATCGTATCTGAGTTGTTGAAGGTCAGAATGGATCATACGTTAGATCGTATCTGAGTTGTTGAAGGTCAGAATGGATCATACGTTAGATCGTATCTGAGTTGTTGAAGGTCAGAATGGATCATACGTTAGATCGTATCTGAGTTGTTGAAGGTCAGAATGGATCATACGTTAGATCGTATCTGAGTTGTTGAAGGTCAGAATGGATCATACGTTAGATCGTATCTGAGTTGTTGAAGGTCAGAATGGATCATACGTTAGATCGTATCTGAGTTGTTGAAGGTCAGAATGGATCATACGTTAGATCGTATCTGAGTTGTTGAAGGTCAGAATGGATCATACGTTAGATCGTATCTGAGTTGACGGAGTCATATGCTGGACCGAATCAGAATGAACCGTACGTTAGGCCGAATCTGATAGTATTTGTGTAGGCTGTATTTGCGATAAATGTCTGGGATGAGCTTAGAGATGTCATCGTTAGGAGGATGTCAGAATGAATGTTGATGTGGAGTATATCTGAAAGATGTATCTGAAGAAGAAAGTAGTCGTACGCTAGACTACACCTCGGAATATACCATACGCTAGGCAGTATCTGAGGGTTATAGTTGAATCTTGAATGTAATTGATAAAGATGCCCGTCTGAATGGACCTTTGTGTTGGTTGTATCAAGAGGATAATTAACCTGAAAAATAAAGTTAGCTTCATGCCATGTCATGATGCATGAGAATGCAAATGTTGTATGCATGCGTGTGCTGTGAAATGACGTGATGAGTGAATTATGCGTCTGGAATAAATGAGAGCATTGTATGCATGTATATGTTATGAAATGATGTAATGTATATGATGCGGAATGAAAATTGTATGTAGGTATGTGATGCGAAATGATGTAATGAATGCACTATGCGTCTGAAACGTTCTTCCAGGGGACTCTACTGGGGAAATAAATCCCAGTCTGCTGGTCGGAGATATTTGTATTGATGATCCTTTCTTAGCTGGAGGATACTTGATTCCTGTCTGACGATGAAAACACTCAACAGAGCCTGGCTGGGGATGGAAGAGACGACCGGTCTGTCTGGTGGTGCCGACCTCTTCTGGGGAATAATTGGCGTTACCGGGGAATCGAATTAGCAACGGATTCATTGGGAAACATGGTTAGACCTTCTCCTTGGTCCTGAAGTCTTGTAGTAATCGCTATTTCTATTTTAGGCATGTATTTTGATAAACATTGATCATATTCAAATGCATATATCAATTCAAGTTAAATCAATGGACGTTTACGCAATCAAAACAGAAAAGGTAAAAACAAAAGCATCTTTTTGGAAATGAAATTGTATTGATTTTGAAAGAGAGCCTATAAACAGGCGATTTGAATACAAGGAGACAGAAATCCTAGTAAGAGGAAATTGTCAGGAAAACAAAGAGAAAGCTATGCAGAAAAAGTCCTATCGATTTTAATTCCACTACTGTCATTATGTCTTCAAGCATCTCATCCTTTGCTGTCGGATGGAAGTGATTGGCTTGTTCAGTCCTTGGAACTTGGTTGAAGCTGACAGAGAACGGGACATAGTCATACGCTTTAATCCCTAATTTTTGCCTGGACCACCTTTTCAGGTTTTCAGTCCACCAGGATGCCCTTTTTTTGCCCAAGCCGCCTTTCCAGGTTTTCGACTTGCCGGGTGTACGTCTTTATATGTTTATCCCTAATTTTTGCCCGAACCCTTTTGGTTCGCTGGGATGCCCTTACTTTTGCCTAAGTACGTCGACCTAGCGGGTCTTTTTTATGCGTAGTATTTTTTGACTATGTCTGCGTTCACGGGATGCGGGAAGTCTTCGCCGTCCATAGTAGCGAGCATCATGGCACCTCCTGAGACTACTTTTTTTTTTACCACAAATGGTCCTTCATATGTAGGAGTCCACTTGCCCCTAGGATCACCCTGTGGTAGCATGATACGCTTGATTACCAAGTTACTAGCCTGATATACCTTTGGCTTAACCTTCTTATTGAAAGCTTTGATCATCCGTTTCTGGTATATCTGACCATGACGAACAACTGCCAACCTCTTCTCATCAATCAAATTTATCTGGTCGAGTCGAGTCCGAACCCATTCATCTTCCTCTAAGCCTGCCTCTTTCATGATTCTTAGAGAGGGAATCTGAACTTCCACTGGTAAAACGGCTTCCATTCCATAGACTAAAGAGAAAGGGGTTGCCCCTGTCGAAGTGCGGTAACCATGAAGAGCAAGGGGTAACATCTCATGCCAGTCTTTGTATGTTATGTCGTTTTTTGTATGATCTTCTTGATATCCTTATTAGCAGTCTCCACGGCGCCGTTCGTCTTTGGCCGGTACGGAGAAGAGTCATGGTGCTTTATTTTGAACTGCGTGTAGAGTTCAGTTTAGTACCATTATCAATGATAACTCTCTCAGGGGACAGCAGGTTTCTCAGATGTATATTTGATAGAATCCATCTTAGAAATCAATAAAGTGGTATGATTCAACATATACTGTCTTAGTCGGCGAGCAGCCTAGGCCAAAGCGTAGCAAGCTTTCTCGAGCTGTGAGTATCTTGTTTCACAGTCGGTACCTTTTGCTAAGGCAGTGTATGACATGCTCTTTTCGACCAGACTCGTCATGTTGCCCCAGCACACCCTATTGAATTTTCTGACACGGTCAAATACATGATTAGAGGTCTTCCTTCAACTGGTAGCATCAGAATTGGAGGTTCTTGGAGATATTGCTTGATTTTGCCATTCATCACTCCATACCATCTCTTGATTTTTCTTTTTCAGTAATTTGAAGATGGGTTTGCAAGTTGCAGTCAAGTGCGGGATGAATCGGGCAATGTAATTCGAGTGCCCCCCAAGAAACCTCTGACTTCTTTCTTGTCTATTTCAGTACCCATTGCAATTTCAATTGACTCTTCCTGCGGCTGTATGGTCTTTTCTTCTTGTAGTACCAGTCTGGCAAGTTCACCAGGGACTTCACAGTCTTCCTCGCTTCCATCCTCGGCTTGGTAGATCGGATTTTCAAAGTCATAATGAACAGTAGTAGAACTATTATCCACAGGATCCAGAGTGAATATGGATACGCGATTTGTTACGTGAGTGTGTGCAAGAAAACATAGCTTGTTTTGAAAAAATGACAGGAAAGATAAAGAGCGCAATATTTGAATGCAAAAAGTCCATCAATTTATTGAATATGAATATGCTTATGAAATGACAAACCCTTAAAATTAGCTATTATGCCCCGGGTATAGACACAATGCTTTGAAACACAAAAATAGCAATAACAATTACTCCTGACTAAAGGAAATCGGGATAGTGTCTTCAGCCTTCCAATTATTGAGTCCGTCACCAATTATTGGGAAAATCCAGCTATCCAAGTCATGATCGTTATCAGTATCTTCCACAGCATTGACAGTCTCGTCATGATTAGGCAGAGGGGCAGTGATGCCATTAGGAGTCTCCGGAGGATCAGAGGTAGCCGCCTGTATTTTTCCACTTCGAATGCCGCTTTCAACATATTCCCCAGTTAATATAAGCTCAGTGAAACCCGATGAGGCACTTCTCAATAGATGGCTGTAGAATGGGCCAGTCAGTGTGCTCATGAACATGTCCACCAATTCTCGATCGGTCATAGGGGGTTTGACTCTGCCAGCCAAATCTCTCCATTTTTGAGCATATTCTTTGAAACTTTCTTTAGATCCCATAGTCATATTCTGCAACTGTATCCGAGTAGGCGCTAGTTCAGAATTATACTGGTAGTGCTTGTAGAAAGCTGTCGCTAAATCAGTCCATGTGTGGATGTTAGAGCTCTCGAGCTGATAATACCACTCCAACTGTGTGCCAGACAAACTCTCTTGGAAGAAATGGATCCATAGCTTCCTATCAGTGGTGTGCGGCTGAATCTTTCTCACGTAAGCTCTCAGATGCATCTGAGGACAAGATGCCCCATCATACTGAGTGAAAGCGGGGACCTTGAATTTGCGAGGAATGATCACATCGGAGACTAGACCCAAACTTTCGAAATCCAGACCGGGCGCCTTCTGACCCTCCATAGCTAGCATGCGTTCTTCCAACAACTTGTACTTGTCATCTTTTGGAGAGTACTGTTCATTCTCGTAATCTTCATCGTCATCCTCAGGGTTGAAAGGATCAGCATTCTCATCTTCTGAATCTGTCTCTGTTTCCTCTTCTTGATCCTTCGGAATTCGAATCTCGACTCTCGTGGCCTGTCGTTTGAGCCTTCTTCCCAGGTTAATGTAACTCACAGGTTTATTGTCTTTCTTCTTTTCGAGCAAGAGAGCCTTCAGTTCCTCCTGCCCCTTGGATAAGTTCAAGATCATCTCCTGGAGTTGAGCATTCTGAGCCTGGAGATCTTTGACAATTTGTTCGAGGTCCATTTTTCTGTTTGGAGGAAAACCGTGAGAACATTGATCCCTTTAGAGTACCTGTTATGCAATGTTATGCTATGCAATGCATGAAATGTTTTCAAGGCCTTTTGGAATTTAACTTTGCATAAACTACCAAAAAGGAAACTTTTTTTGTTTTTTTTTTGTTTTTTTTTTGTTTTTTTTTTTATATACAAAACAGAGCAAAGTTAAATCCCTAAGTCCTTGAAATGGTTAGTACAATGTTATGATGTTATGATGTTATGATGTTAAGATGTTATGATGTTAAACAAGCATAACCAAGTCACACAACAATCATCCCTAGGTTTTAAGGCTTGCATGAGTTCCATAGGTAAGTACCCTCCCCACTGAAGTTTAGTTGGTTCAACCTGTCCTAGAATAGTAACCGGGTTCTAGAAGGATCTCCAATCATTGACCTTCCTTTAAGTCCACTTCAGTGCAACACCAAGTGGTTGACCAAAGCTTCCCTAAAGTCCAATCTCAAGGAGTGTAGTATCGAGTATCAACCAACCTCAGTCGGAACCGAAGCCGGTTATCTCACTACTTTCTAATGGCTAGGATGAGTCAATTAGGGTTCTAAAGGTCTGGTTAATGCTTTGATGACACCACGCGAATGCCAAATTTTTCCTCAAGTAAACATGAGGAACATCAGGACACCCAAAGTGTCACATTAACCGTAGCCATCATTTTAACCATTCCAGTATACGCCGGATAGTCGCGATGATCTATTGCTACTTACCTAAGGTACACTAGATCCGGGTGTAGGATCTTTCACTCAAGAATACCCAAGCAATCCCTTAAAAGTAAATCAGACAATTTGGAATAAGTGATCTTGTTTTTAAGGTAACCTCTCTTTTTAAAGTATCCCCAACAGAGTCGCCAGTTCTGTCATACGGTGAACTGACTTGGGATGTTTTGCTTTTTATCGCAATTTCGCGGATAGCAAGAGTCGCCACCGACTTTTCTTTTATCCAATAAGGAAAGGTGGAAAAGAACAGGAAAGACCTCAATAGATTTTGGGTTCGGGAGGTACATTATACAAAGGGAAGGTATTAGCACCCTTTGTATCCATGGTTATCCATGGGCTCTTAATTGCTGGATCACTTATATTTTTGTCTGAAAAGTGTTGGTGAATTGTTAAAAAATGTTTCGAAAAGAGAGTTTAACTTTGTAATGATTCTCGTATGAATGTATACAAAGTATTTATCTCGCTTGATTTTGAAAACGGTTTAGAAAAATGTAACTTGGTAATGATTCTAGTATGAACGTATACCAAGTGGTGATTTTCTAGGATTTGCAAAGTGTGAGGGGTGGAAAATGTTTTAGGTTATGATCCAGCAATTGAGAGTTATACCTTCCTAAGGTCGTTATGAACGTTTCCTATCCTTATGAGGGTAAAACTGTCCTTACTATTGAGAAGTAAGTAATTTTACCCTTTGGATGTTTAAGGGTCATCGTAGGGTCATCGATAGGTCATTGAAGGCAACAGTTGTAAGGATACCTTAGCATTCGAAGGGACGATCATCATTTAACCGTAGGCTACACCGAAGGGTCATCGAGGGACGAAATCATATATTCGAAGGCAACATCCGAGGGACTATGATTTATTTTATGATGATTTAATCGAAGGGTCTTTGCTAAGTGTATCCCTACATTCGCGGGACATGACCGTAATACCGTAATCGTGGGATAACAAAAGAGAGGTCCGAGATCACTTATTTAAAGGCAAAGTTTTACAATTAATTAAATAGCCGTAATCAGTTAGGTAAGTAGGTCCACATTAAATCGATGAAATCAATACATTAAAAATCAAGCTTGGTAGTTCAAGATGAATCTTCTCATTAAAATTAGGTCATTCAAAAGCCATCTCCGCAAAGGTATCCCACACCTAAAGCGGCATGCCTAGCCGGCTGTTTCTTCGGAAGTATGCTAGCCTTTACACCATTCAACACACGGGTTAGAGCATTGAGATAAAATATGATTTGACAATTGCACCATAAAATACACATAACAGTCATGAGTTCAGGCCAAATGATGCAGAATCATGATTAGATAAAAATAAGATAGAACAGCAAAGAGACAAAGCAGCCACTGTCCCGTTCGCCTCTGCCTCGCCTAGCGAAGGCTCAGCGAATGCTCGCTGCAGGCTCGCTTAGCGACGTGCTAGCGAGCGGCCACGGGTTTGGAGTTTGACAGCAGCATGACTTCCGAAAAACCTGAACTTTTATGGCATTTGATTACAGACATAGCATAGACAATTATTATTCAAGCATACTTAAATGAAATCAAATTACATATCCGAAAATTTAATCATGATGCTTTGCATGTGCGAAGATTATCGATTAAAAGCATGAAGCATTAGTGATACGCAAACCTGTTAGTAACTGAACTTGGTATCAGATGGAGTTGGGCGGCGATAACTTTGGTGCGGAAGAGCGGCCTTCAGGGTTTCTCTACTCGGAATTCTCTAAGTTGAGCTCCAGGGTTTCTGTGCCAGGCTTTCCGTCCGTCTTCCTCTGTGTGTTCCTCTCTCTTCCGTTTTTCCTCCCCTTTTCGTGACTGAAGGCTTGGCTATTTATAGTGCTCTTGTTGTGACCTAATGGGCTTAGAATGAGGTCCAAAACTTCTGATATTCGCAAGCTTCGCTAGGCGAAGGAATTGCTCGCCTAGCGAGCAAGCTATTTTGGGCTTTTACTGGATCTGGTGCTTCGCTGGGGCGAGTGGCATGATGAAGTGTTCGCTAGGCGAAGGAATTGCTCGCCTAGCGAGCAGACCAATTTGGGCCTTTTCTGGATTGGGCCACTCGTGAGCTGGGCTTTTGTTCCTTTAAGATCAGTGCCTTGCAGAATAAGTCGGAGTGTCCTGAAAAATGTCTTGTAATATCAGCGGGCAAATTTTGGGGTATGACACATCCGATTTAATTTTTTGAGCAAATCTTTGCCCGACTTTTATTCATTTTTTAGTCGTTTTAATTTTGTTGTTTCGTCAAAATAGTCGGATTAAATAAATAGAATTTTTCATGTTATCATTTTAATTTTATCATGATTATTTTAAAAGTTGTGAATTTTATTTGATTCAATTGATTGAAATTAATTAAGTCATCTAAAAACAACATTATAGGCATTTTAATTTATTTAAATAGTGTATGCTTCTTGGTGTGTTTCTTTGATTCGATCCAGACCATCAATTCGAATTAATCAGTGACTATTATTAGTAATCCACATTTATCTCATTTATCCAATCAAAAATTAGGATTTAATCAATACTATTATTTAAGAAAATATGAAAATAAATAAGATTTAAAAAAAACTCTCTCTCTCTCTCTAGTACATCGCTTCCAACGGTAAGATGAAAATAAATATAATAAAAAACATCACCTCTCTTGACTCTCACTCATTAAAAAGGGGACACGCACACTATTCACACACAGATTACCTCACTCTACACTACCAAAAGAAAAAAAAGGAAATAGAAGGAAAAAGAGAGGAACAATATTGTTCCTCTTCTTCCCCAAAAATCATCCTCTTCACCTTCGAACACCACCGCCACTAACCGCCGGAATACCACCAGAAGCATCCTCCTTCACCGTCGTACAGCCGCCGCTCAACCCGGTCACACATCCAAACCACTTCATACCTTTCCTCTAACAACCCAAAACCGTTCGATTTCAACTCGCCGTGAAATACCGTTTCAACCATCGACACCTCATCCTTTGTCCAAACCACTACTGTACCGACAACCACGACGAATTCCGACCAACCCCCAATCCACCGCTCAGACAGCGCCTTCCTCAGCTATGTTTTCTTCTCCCAACGACATATACCGCGAGAACCATCGTGACGCATAAATCACCACCTCCACCCAACACCAACACCACTTTCTTTTGCCATAAACCCACCGCCGTTCTTTTCCGTTGGAACAACCCAACAAAACTTCCCGCCATGAAACTTCCACTACAGCCACCACCACAACTCACTGCTTTGATTTTGAGCGTGTATCGCGTTTCATTCATGCTTGCGGAACCGACTACTTCAACTCAATATCGACATGAAATTGTCAATTTCATGTCGGTTAGTCGAATAATCGTCATTTCTATCCACCTAAGCACAAACAAATCGAATCATTTTATAATAAGAAACGAAAAGGGAGATGACTTTGAGTTTTCAATTTTTCTCCTCGATTATTTGAATACAAGTTCTCTTACTTGGTTAGTCAAACAATTGTCGTTCCTCTACAAACTTCCAAACCCCGATTAAATCAAAACACTTTCAAAGTAAGCTAAATGAAAAGGGAGTTGACTTTGAGTTTTCAACTTCACTCCTCAATTGTTTGAATACAAGTTCTCTTACTCGGTCAGTCGAACAATTTGTCATTTTTCACCAACTCATACAGTAAATCAAAACATTTTCATAACAAACTATACGAAAAGGGAGATGGTCTTGAGCCTTCGATTCCTCTCCTCAAATGCTTGGATATGAGTTGTCTTACTCAGCTATTCAAGTACTTGTCGTTCATTTTAAAAATACGTCAACCATATGCAACCTTATTTTCATAAATACTCAGATGAAACAGAAAGCAGTCTAGAGTGTTCTATTCCTTTTCCCAAATGTTAGGATACGAGTTGTCTTACTCGATTATCCGAGTATTCGTCATCCATTTAAAACATCTTAATTATTATCAAATCCTTTCTATAATTAAGGATGAAAAAGAAAGTGGTATAGAGTCTTCTATTCCCTTTTCCAACCGTTAGGATATGAGTTGTCTTACTCAACTATCCGAGTAATCCTCATCCAACCAAAAACATCTCAACCAATCAAAACATCCAACATATTAATCCAACTTGTCACCCTCGTCTGATCAAAACTCTTTTCAGAAAGAACACTGTTTAATCCTTTCTAATACCGCACAACAAACTAGTGCTTAAGCCTCCGCCGAGAGTAGACAAGCCAGCGTTTAGCCTTTAGAACGCGATCTAAACAGTTGTTCGGTAAAAGACACCAACCAACCGTAGTTCCCCGAACTACGAATGCTCTGATTTCCTTATTATACCATAAGGATACGTAGGCAGGAGATTGCTGTATCTTCGCGAGCACACTAATAAAAAACCTCCCTTTCCCTTTCTGAGGTTCTCATCCATTTCTATTTTAATAATTTTATAACCTAAAGATAACAAACAAACATAAATTAACACTCGAAACACACATTAGAACTAAAAGGTTCCCGTTGAGTACAACAGACGTAAGGGGTGCTAATACCTTCCCCTTACGTAATCCACTACTGAACTCGAATATGGTTGCAATGACCACTATTCCATTTCCTACAGGTTTTATCGATATTTTCCTATCCCTTCATTGGGATAAATAAAGTTCGGTGGTGACTTTGTTCGAACATTAATTTTTTCCGCGACCATCGTGAGGAATCATATTTTTTCGAGATACGACACAATGGACCTGGGTACAAACCGAAATAGGTGACTTAAGGACAGAACAACAACGGCAAGGCATTAAGCAAGCCCGACAGGGGGCAATGTTGGATGAGATGAGCAGCATGATGCGACCGTTGATACTTCATTTTCCGCATCCACCTCCTCAGTAGGGTACTGTGAGTGTCCTCCTTCGCTCTTGTTTGTAAACATTGGGGCCAATGTTTAGTTCAAGTGTGGGGGAGATTTTATGTCTTTTATTGTTATTTTCAGTATTTTGTTATTTTATCTCAGCATTGTGTTATTTTACTTTTGTGTATTCTGTCGCGGGGCGAAAAATACTCGAGCGTAAGAAACGCTCGAAATATAAACAAAACAAAGTCGCCACCGAACTTTATTTATTCCCAAAGAGGGAAAGGGGAAATATCGATAAAACCCATGAAAATGAAAAAGAAATGGTCATCGCAACCACATCGGGTTCGGGAGTCGGTTATGCAAGAGGAAGGTATTAACACCCCTCACATCCATCGTACTCGATGGGACCCATTTAGTTAGTTTCGTGTTAGAGTGTTAGCGTGATATCGTTTGTGATCTTCTACTTATCGGGTGAGGAAGGAAAAATAAAGAAAGGAAAGCCTTAGGGTTTTTAATATTAATGTGCCTGACAAGATTTTGCAATCCTGCTCCTACGTATCTCCAGGTGCTATGGAGAACTCAAGGCAAACATAGTTCTGCCCAAAGAGAACTACTTGGTGGATTGCTTTTAAAGAGAGTGATGCTTGAATCACATTTGAGCGATTAAACCTTTACTTGATGCTCGCTCTTGGAGGCTGAAGTCTTTGTTTGTTTTGCATCAAAATGGATGTTGCATACTCTTTTCTGAAAATGTTTTCGGAGTCGCACAAGGGCGAAAAACAAGTTTGATGAGTTTGGGTTGATTTTAAGCGGAGATAGGCATCCAAGCAAGGAGCTCTACTGCAGTACTCGAATGCCCAAAAAGGAAGAGGCCTAAGCCCAATCATTCTCTTTTCATCCAAAAGTTTATTATGAAAATGTGTGGCAAATTAGGTCAAAGTTCATTAACAGAAAACGATTAATCAGACAGAGAGCTCTACAGCAGTGTCTAAATAATCGGGAAAGAGAAGGTCGATACCCAATGAATCTTTTTCTTCTATAAGAGAAATGACCTAATTCTAGTAATTATTGTATTTTAATATGGAAGACGAATGTTTGAACATTGAGCCCTACAGTAGTATCCTAACATTCGAAACAGAGAAAGTCTAAACTTAATCAGTTTCTTCCATTTTTATTGTGAAAAGCTTTTAAAACAGGGGGGCGACTTGACTTTGGATCAAGCGTCTCAAGTTGACTTATGAAAATAGTTTGGATGTGGCGGGGGTTGTTGCTCGACTTTGTATCCAATTTGGACTTGATTAGGGAAAAGACACTCGATGTTGGATCGAGGTTTTTATTCTCTGCGTTTAAATCGAAACAGAATGGAATGATTTAAGGGTTTTGAAAATGACGGAGAAATGGATAGTGGAAATGGTTATATTTTTTTTGAAAATTACTCGACGTTGGATCGATTATTATTTTTTATTCCTTTTTTGAAAAAGAGTTGACTTTAATCTTTGAATTAACAATCAACTGATACAATAAAGTAAATGAAAGCGGTAAATTTATTACACATTTACGGGAATGGGGGTACATTTTGCTGAATGGGGATATAACACAATAATTAAATCATACAAGCTTTGAAAGACAGTTGAACAAATAAAAGAACCACGTTGTAAGAAGGCCCAAGAGAAAGCCAAGGGACTCGAAGTAAAAATCAACAAAACAAAACTAAAAATAAATCTAGCGCTAGGTTTAAACAATCGTCAAGCGATTCATGTAGGAATCACCCTATCTAATGCCGGTCGACAAAACTTTAAGCGCGTAAGCAATTTCTGAAGTTAAATTGAATTTTTAACTTCGAAATTGCTACGCATACGTGAAAAACCGACGGGACAAATAAATCAATTTTTTCTTTAACAATTTAAAATAAAAAATTTAATCAATAACTAAATATGACATAGCAAAAAAAAAGACAATAATTATAACAAAAGAAATAATAAAAATAAAATAATGACAAATAATAATAATTATTATAAATAATCATAACAATAATTATTATAAACAACAATAATAGATAAAAAATAATAATTAATAAAAAGTAAATAATAATTAATAACAAAATTAACAATAATAATAATAATAATAATAATAATAATAATAATAATAATAATAATAATAATAATAATAATAATAATAATAGTAATCTATAAAAAATGAGAAACTTTTTTCTTCTTATTCATTTTAGAAAATACAGCAACAACAACATAACTTTAAATTGAAAAGAAAGGGAAAAAAATGCTCTCCAATCTCTCATGCATTTTTTTAAAACATCCATCTCTTATATTTTGTACACACATAAAAAATATAATGCAGATTTTTTACACACACAATAATAAACATTATGCAGAATTTTTTTTTGCACACAAACACAAACTTGCATCATGCAGAATTTTTGCACAACAAACATAAACTTGCATCATGTAGAACTTTTGCACACAAAGACAAACTTGCATCATGCAATTTTTTTTTACACATACATAAAGACAAATATTATGCAGAATTCTTTTACACACAATAATAAACATTATACAAAAAAAAATTTGCACACAAACACAAACTTGCATCATGCAGAATTTTTGCACAACAAATATAAATTTGCATCATGCAGAACTTTTGCACACAAAGACAAACTTGCATCATGCAGTTTTTTTTACACATACATAAAGACAAATATTATGCAGAATTTTTTTTACACGTACACATAAACTTTAATCAAACAAAACTCCATCAAATCTTAAGTTTAAATAATAATGTATATATATATATACATGAGAGAGAATAAAAAATAAAAATAAAAGAAGTATATGAACTAAGGATAATAATGGGAGAGATGAATACCGACAAGAGACGTTGGCAGATCGGAGCCGTTGCGGTTCAGTGGTGGAGAGTTGGTCACATAGTTTTATAGTTTCGTTATTGTTCCTCATATGCGTGTGCGTTAGTCACGGTGGTGGTTAAGTGATGGAGTCATGGTGGAGGTTAAGTGATGGAGTATCACGGTTGTGGTGTTTGTTTTGAAGTGGTGGAGTGAAGTTAATGGTGAGTTTTATTTAAGTGAGAAATAGAGGTGGTAGTGAAAGTTCTTTTGTGTCGTTTTCCGATGGATGTCGATGGAGACATGGGGGTGATGGATTGTACT
Organism: Lathyrus oleraceus; assembly: GCF_024323335.1. NCBI lineage: Eukaryota > Viridiplantae > Streptophyta > Magnoliopsida > Fabales > Fabaceae > Lathyrus > Lathyrus oleraceus. The sequence goes on from NC_066581.1 coordinate 233,195,987, forward strand.
TATGAAGTTCCGGCGAGTGTGTTTATTAATGGTGAAGGAGAGATGCGAGATGAAGGTTTTATTGATGGTGAGTGAATGATGGTGATGAGCTTGTGAGGTGATAATGAATGAAGGAAAAGAGATTGAGAGCGTAAAATAAAGTGAAGATTATCTGTTCTATTTTTTTATGTCTTTAAGTTCAAGAAAGTCTTTGCTTTTTGTAAAGAGTTTTCTGTGTGAAAATCTCAACAGCTCACATGATGGTGTTTCTAAAAGGCATTATTTGGATCTTTCAAGGAAGCCAAAAAACGTTTTTTATTTCCATGGATTAAAGTTGGCCGCGTGGCTTTCTTTTTGTGGTTGAGAATTCTCCTTATTACATGCCAATAATGTATATACATACATATAAAGTAACTGATAATAAATTTAATTTAAAGATTAGTGATAAACTATTCTAAACTAAATAGAATTAATTTAAAACATGAAAATAAATTAAAATTAAACAATGATCAATTATTGATATATCTCAATTTAAACAAAGTTAAACTATCAAAAATAAAAAAAACATAAACAATTTTAATTAATTAAGATGAACACATTGAAAAACAGAAAATAAATAAATAAATAATCAGATAAAAATGAATAAAAATAGAGAGAGAAGGTACCCGAAAAAAATAAATTGAATGCGCCAAAATGATCAGTGTGAAATAAACTTCTCGAAAACATACAGGTTTCAATACAATTTTGAAACAAAAATCGATCGGTAAAAAGGCTCAGGCGGATAAAATTGTGACAAAAAATATAGTCGAAAAATTAAAACCAGCACACCGGGTTGAACTACGTGAACCATAGATCAATAAAACTGATGTCTGAAAGCTTAATTTTGAAAATTTTCGCCCGCTAATTCGAGGTACAGTTGAAAAACGATTCGACCGATCTGTCTGTAGATCCGAAAAATTATTTTGTGTGACATTTTAAGTGTTATACAAAACAAAATACATGTTATGACAAGTATACAAATGCATATGTCTTGTAAATGAACTGAATTGTCGACTTAATAAACGTGAACAAACAATTAGATGCAAATGAATCACTCTTGAACCATTTGCTGCTGATTCTCAAACACAAACAAAACCCTATAAAGATTCAGATGATGACAATATTCTTTGATTATCATCTTCTGAACCTATGAAACAAGATGCAACAGAATGAATGATGCACTGAGATTTGAGAAATTAAATCTTTTGATTTCTCAATCAACAGATAACTGAATGAATGTTATCGAGATCAGATAAAATGCCAGAACTCCTGACTTTTTATCTAAACTCTGATAAATGCTTTTTAACTAATGAAATGCACAACAAAATGGACTGCTTCATGCTATGCTAATGCGAGTGAAAAACTCAGGGTAAAATTTAGGGTATGACACATTCTAGATTTGGTTTTTCTGTTTGAAGGTACATTATGCTGCGAGTGTTTTAAGTCTGTGGTGATATGTTGGAAATAGTAATGATCACGATTGGGAGTGGATGAAAGGATCACGCCATTTACCATTACTTATTGTGAAGTATCTCCCCAGGAAGTTGACACTGCTGAAAATAAGATCGGACGCAATGTATACAGCTTAACCAGCATAAGTGTCCTGTATATTCCGAAGTAAGGAAGAAGTCGCACCAGAATAAGGAGCACTATGGATACTGTCAAAGCTTAACCGAATAGGGTGAGTCTTAAAAGGCCAAACACATTGATCATCATGAGCGATATTCAGGTTTGTCTTTATCACTCAAAATTTGCGTAGATTCTCTGGGACTGTCACTGCATGATTACACATACTAAGGCACTTTGTTTGAAAATAACCCTGAGCCTTTCTAGCCATCCTAAATGATTATATCCATTGTAAACCCCATTTGAGCCTGTATCCATTTGTTTGTTTAAACCCCATAAATGTGCCCCTTGGCCAAAACACTTCCTTACCCTGTTCAGAGTCATGTTAATACATTTAAACTATGTTGAAAAGCTAAGTTTGGGGTAAAAAACCCCAAGAGCTCCCAAAGCCAAGAAAGTGAAAAACAAAAAGAAAAAAAAAGTGAAATAGGAAATCATCGAGAGAAAATAAAAAAGAAAAAGAAAAAAAAAGTATAACTCGAAGATTCAAAAGAAGCACGAAAAAGGGCACTCGGTGGAAAAATAGAAAAAAAAAGAGAAATTCGAGCAAAAGAAACCAACACAGTAGGTAACATCGACTCTGAACCAAAAGCCCCTTGTTTCCCGTTTTGTTTTAATATCCACACCCTAACCCAAGCCAAGTTACAACCCGAAAGACCTCAAAAGTGTGTATGTTGTGCGTACGTGATATGAAAAGAGATACTATTCAAACTTGCGAGTTGATATTGCATAATTTGAATTATGAGTGAAAACACTTAACCCCGAGAGAATTGGTGAGAATGTGATATAAGCTGACAGGTGAAACGGTGATTTGAAGTGGAAGTGCGATTGAAAACTTACAAGGAAAAAGCAGGACTTATGGGAGGAAGAAGGAAGACGTTAGCGAATGATCTCAGTAGTGTTAGGAAACATAAATAATTCGGAGGAGTGACATATAGTGTTATCTGAAACATTACTTGCGGACAAGCAATGAGCTAAGTTTGGGGTTGTGATCAGTCACCATTTGCATTAAGTTTTCGTTACTGATCCGACAAGAAACAGAGGCTTTTGAAACATTGTGCAAGCATTTTTTATACTTTTCGAGTCAGTTTTACTTCCGGTATTATATTTAAGCATTTCCATTCATTGTTAGATTTTAATTATATTTTCGTGATTTTATGCGTGGGATAGCTGTGTTTTTGTCTGACAGGTCCAGGTAGAAGAATCAGGGAACTCAGAACGAGATAATGCGAGATTCCGACAAGCAAAAGTAGCAGAAAACCCCGGTACAGAAGGCTTGACACGGCCACCCGTGTCACCTGACACGGGCCGTATCAGACAAAGGAGGACGTGGTGTAGAAGACAGTGGCCTGATGTGGCCACCCATGTCAGCTGACACAGGCCGTGTCAGACATCATCCCCAACTGTGGCACCCATGCCAGGGGCGTGTCAGCTGGGACAGTAGGCTGACACGGCCACCCGTGTCAGCTGACACGGGCCATGTCAGTCCAAGCCCAGTTTTGAATGTCATTTAAAGTATCTTTTTTCTTGGAATCATTTTCATATGAAAGTTGTTTTGAAAGTTGTTTTGAATGTCATTTAGAGTATCTTTTTTCTTGGAATCATTTTCATATGATGAAAATTGTAGGAGATAGGGTCTAGGGAGACCCAGTTTTGATTAGATGAATTCATCTAGCCAACCACCCTCAACCAACTTGCTAACTTGCAATTCTCTTGAATTTTTAGGCTCATGGTAGATAATATATGCATAAGATGATAAATCTTGAAGTGCCCCTTGAGAAATTTGATCAATTGATGAGGAATCTTATTGAAGAAATTACTCAAGATACCCATACAAACTAGGGTTTCCAAGGCAAACAAACTCCAAACTCTTGAAGAAATATTGATCAAAATAACATGCAAAGATCATTGGGACTCATATATGATGCTTAGAGACATTGTGGATCATTCCTTGGTTGTGCTCTTAGCTATGAGGGTCTCAAACCCTAGATGTCAACTTGATAGATCAATGGTGATCATGCCCTTCCTATAAAAGAGTTAGGCAAATAACAAAGACATATTTTTGGTATTTTGGTTAGTGAAATAATAATATACAAGTATGATACAATCACATGGTGCTTGGTGATTTCTCCCAAAACAAAACCCAATGGAAGAGGGGTAAGGAGGATGCCAAGGTATGATCTCATTGCTAATGCATATGATGAAATTGCATGAGGGATCTTAGGGTCAAAATTGGGGTCTTACAGTAATGTGAACTTTACTCTTAATAATGTGGTATTCATGTTTCTAGTCGTGCACTCTTTCTTCAAATGATGGATAATAATTACTGTTTCGCTGAGAAATTAGAATTATTCAGTGAATTGATGAAGTGATGCTTGTTACGATGGACTCGGGCTTTTGGTGCGGTAGAGAGAGACTAACCTAAAAGATTAACACTTTAAAGCCCAATTCAATGAGAGAATAAGAAGTGATGTGAGTGAGAATATATTTGAATACCTGATAATAGTGTATTTTCCTTAGTGGGAACGGTTCTCAATAGAAAACGTGATGTGAAACATGAATTGCGTCCAGTCGTTAGATTAATTCGAACGGTCAGCAGAGCTCGAGGGGGAGGAGTTGTTTATTTCCAGAAGAAGAAGAAAAAATGGTATAAATGTTATATGTGTTTTACTGCTTCCTCCATATTATTGAGACTTTCGTCTTTGGCCTTGCGGACAACCCATAACAGTTGTCTCCCAAGTCCTTATCTCTACTTTGTAAGATGAGGATTTTTCATATGTGTTCCAACCTAATCGTTGGATCCAGGGAAGTAAAAGCCTTTGATGGGACGTCATTGTCGTCGGGAATATGCGCATTTAATTCCCTTCCTTGTAATGGCTAGTGATGTTGTTTCCTCTTTTCTATAATGTTTGAGTACTTTGAGCAGTTTTCATGAAACTTTAGTCGTTGGTGGTGCACAATGAATCGTACGGCCTTTAATGGATTAGGCGCATATAAATGGTTCATAAAATGTCATTTTTCATTTTTCTTATTTTTCTTGTCATTATTTCTTGCGAGTTTTCCATTTCAACTTTTGGTCAAGTTCATGTGAGATCCTTGCTCATTAGCACTTAGCATGCATGATCAATCAATCCATTTTCTTTAAAATAAAGCTAACATCTTCTCCAGTTTTCGTCTCAATTCTAGGGTTTTTTGGGTTGTGAGCTTTTGATACCCTTGTTTCTTTTTCGAGATATTCCTTTGGCAATTAGCACTTCTGATATGAGTATTTACTTTGTCTGAACTTGCTTGCTTATCCTACTTTGCTTGTATTATGTTCATTTTTGCAGGGCTTCTTACTATGGAAATTATGCCAACTATGAGTAAGAAGGCGAATAAAGTTATCTCGGCCGGCAGGGTGGATCGGGAAACATTAGAGATTATCCTTGTTTCACTCGTGAGGGTGGCTTAGACTGTGCTTTGACTAACATGTGGTATTCGTCTGACTGGGGACTATTTCTACCAGATAGAGATATGAGTATACGCAACAAATATGATGGGTGTCCCATCTCCTTAAATTAGCGCTTATTGATGTGATTTTTTCCTTCTCCTTGATGCTTTCCGCAAGTGCACGGAATGTATCGGGGTAATATAAAAGGTTGTCGAACACACGGGAAATTATATTCTAACTCATCGTTATCTACTGTTGCTATGTAAATTTAAGGTTAATCGGATTTTGGATGAGAATGGGAAATAAAATAGAAAATAAAGTAAGTTGGTTTTTAAATGATAAAAGTGAGACTGGAATGTGGCTTGCACAGATCAATAGTACTCACAACTAAGTCAGATTAATAAATTAAGTTGGGATACTATTTTTCTTTAATAGGAAGAAACTTAATTTAAATGAACCGTTTGCGTTTGCTAAATCGGAACCGAGTTTTATTCTAAAATATATATTGTCGTTGTCGCGGTTCAGCGTGTTAAAGTATAAAACTTGTGTTTTTGAAAATTAAGAACTTCTAATTAATTAAAAAGTCATTTTTGGTGAAAAACAAATTTAAAGACGATGCTAGTTGTCGCTCGCATAGCACCAGAGTTTAAACTTACAAACGCCTATTGTTGCAGCACATTCATCCTTCCAAACTCTATTTTAAAAATCATTGTTTTTGCAATTTAAAATAAGCCTTGTTGTCGCACATGATTTTATTTAAAATCTGATTTTTATTTTCTATCTCAGATACGGGTTCCTTTCTTTCGAAACAGAATCAATATCTCTAAGTTAGCGCTTTTGCGGTAATTAATTTCAACTTAAAATATTATAAAAAAATTAGCCCTCAAAACAAATCTCAATTTAACCGATAATTTCTAACTTAGATGCGAGAATTGTTGAAACGACGATCATCACATTCCAGATCCTAAATGGTTTAGCTGAACAGGCTTGACATAATATTCATACTATATTTAATATGCATGCAAAATAGAGACTCAAACATAATAATAATGATAACAAGCATCAACAACAACTAGCATGCAAATATATATATATATATATATATATATATATATATATATATATATATATATATATATATATATAGATATATAATTTTCAGCATAATAGGTGTAGGATTTGGTTTCAATTATATGTATAAATGGTACTAGTAGGCAATGATAGTGTGTAGAATTTTGCAATTAAAAGAGTGACAATTGAAACTAATAGAACAATCAAAGATAGAAATTATAATATTAAAACTTAAAATAAGAAAATGCAGAAAAATAAAGGAGAAAAAAATACGTACTAAAAGTAACACAGTGCAGGAATTGGATACTGGAAAACTTGTAAATACAACTCTGGAATTGATATAGCGGCAAGCTTAAATGATGAACGATCCAAGTACAAACATGAAACTTGTAGAATCTTAAAACTATGGTGTGCTTATTACTCGATGTGAGCAATTAAGCACTTTTACAATAAGTGACTTTTCTTCTTATTTTATTCTAAAAAACTTGCTTCTCTTTTAAACCTAGAAACAAACACTATATATAATGTTCCAACTGCTAAAAAGTAAGTCAAATTCGTGTAAGAGTAGTTGACAAAATAATTCTGAAGTGAGAGAAGACTGAGCAATTGCTATTTTTTTGGTTACGAAGTCCACGGCGGACGACATGGCCTCATGGTGAACGCCATAAGCACTTAGTGGTGAACGTGGATAGTGAAGGGGTCATGGTGAATGCCATGCCCCTGTGGCGAACACCGTGAGCTTCAGATTTCAATTTTCTTGCTTTTTCACCAAGGTGGGTGGCGCCCCATGGGTGCCACGTCATGGCGCACGCCATGGAGGTCGTTACTAGTGCATTTTCTACACTTCTTCTTCTTCTTTTTGACATTTTTGCTTTGTTTTCTCTTGTATCTACTTCTACTTGTAAGGTACCTGAAATTGACACAAACTACCAGGATAACACTACAAAAAGGTGACAAAATAACATCAAATGTTAAGTGAGTCGAGTCAGAAAATGCGGTATATTATGTGGTTATCAATTATCCTCCCTCATAAGCTTTCCTCTTTCATTTAATGACTTATAGATCAATTTTATCAATCATTTTATGATCTCCCATTCACAATTGTATCCGGTGAGCTGGGTATTTGTCAAGGTTTTTCAACATTGGTGTGAGTTTAAGTTTTGTTTTCATCTCTTCAAGACTCAAAATAGTACGGCTAATCACGCACGCATTTTAGGTATGATTTCTTTGAGTCAAAACTCTCAATTCTTTGAGACCTATTATAACACTGTGAAGCATTTCAAAGATTGCTTCTTTTTTGTTACTCCCTTTAACTAATAAGCTCATGCGGATATATGTAAAATAGAATTTGGGCCTCCGTCTGTGTGTACGAATTCATTTCACAAACTCTAGAGCCAAAGTCATTTTTTTACTGGGACATGATTTTAGGGTTAGAAGGATGAAGACTTTTCCCAAGAAGAGTTTAAGGGGGATAAATTGTCTCATGGAACCTACAAACTCGAAGAGCTAGATGGAAGACCCATATCAAAAACTTGAAACTCAGTTAACCTGAGATATTATTATGGTTAGTCATTTATTATTTCATGTCTAATAAGGCAAGAGGCTTTGCCTCCCCAATGCATGAACTCTCTTATCGTTTTATCTTTATATCAAGGATAAAGTAACATTTTTTCCTCACATGGTTTTTAATGAGGCACACATCCTAAGAATTGTCTAAATGATGAGGTTAGATGTATTGAATGATGGAACTTCGGTATAGTATCCTTGTTTCCTACGAGGCTATTGAATGTTGGAACTTCAATGAAGTATCCTTGTCACTCACAATGCTATTGAATGTCAAAATCTAATGAAGTATCCTTGTCGAATCTTCATTAAATATATATATATTTTTAGGATAAATCACTTTGCCCTTTCCAAGTCCTCATGCTTGAGGAATTGTGGACTGTGATAATTTTGCTAATCTTAATAAGGGTATCCCATGAGATTCAAAAGAGAACCAAACACTTTTGCGTCAGGAGAGCTCATGCATGAGGGTGATATCTGTCCAAAATAGGCATATAGGTCTCCAAACTCGGTTGGGCCGCCTCAGGTAGATTGTATTGTAGAGCCAACATTGAACCAAAGATTCGCACCACCTATCACACATGGCTGCGACGTGGATGAGAAATAATGGTCTAGAGAAACAGTCAAGGAGGGATATTTTCTTTTTCCATAATGGAAGGAGAATTTTCTCCCTCTCTCTCTCTCTGTTCCACATTTTGAGGTTGAGGAAACCGCTCTTAACTCTTGAGTGTAAGCCCAAAGATCTCCAATATATCCCGATTTTAGAATGCTAAAGGGGGTCACGAAATTCTCTCAGAAACACACTTATGAACTTTCTACAACCCTTATATGGGCGAGATCTCAACATCCTCAAACACCCTAAAATTTCATACACACCTACACAAACAGGGTATCCCTCATTATACTCTTGTAGCAAGTACAAGTTTCGATTTATGACACAAGTTTATATTGAATGGATTTGGATTACAAAATTCGAAAGATATTTTTGTCAATTCCAAAATTTTCTAGTGTTTGAGGGGTGGAAACAATTTTTTTAAAGGCATATTAGTTATTCAAGTTCCCTGCATGTTCAAGTTAAAAGAAATATGAGTGGGACTGAAAAAATTTAAATCATAAGATCTTAAACATAAAAATAATAGACAGATATAGAATCAAGATTAAAACAGGATTAGCTAATATCACACTAGATAACAAATTTCAAATCAAATCCTAGCTAAAACTAATGCAAAATTTAATTCAACCAACCAAAAACTTTGATATATGAAACCAAAAATTAAATTCTGACTCCATTCTATTAGAGTTAAGGAAATAATAAAAACAAGTATGTGTTGAATGTTTAAACAAAACCAAACATTTAAATGCTAGTTATATGGACAACCAGTTGCAATAGATTTCATAACAGTAAATTGGAAAGAAAGAAACAAGCTAAAGTTGAGACAGTTTCATAATAAGATGGAACACGATTGATCAATTGAAAGATGGGAAAATCTTCTAAGGTGTGACAAGTCAACATAAAGACTAGTTTGAAAAATACAACTATTTTAAACAATGACTACCCTGTCTAACTAACAACATTACATTACATAGTTCCATGTTTTTCTCTAATCACATTACACAACATCTCATGATCTCGTTGTTGTCTGGCTGTCATCCCAGATATATCCTTAAAGAGAAATTCCAACTTAAACTCTCTCTCATTCATATTCAACTTTTTATCCTTCAACTTATTTTGTTCATCTTGAATACCTGCCATTTCTACCATGATGAGAACTTTTCTCTTTGGAATCTCTTGCACTTAAATTACCTCAACATTAGCCGAAGATGTTTCCTCCAATTTTGACTTTCCCTTTCTTTGCTCAACTTTTGTCCCTGTTGGACAGACCACTGTAGGTGAAATTGCGTTGTATTCACAACATGAAGGCATCTCGAGATTAAAAGTTGTCGAGTATGTTCCAGAATCAGAAATCTTTATTTTTTACTCGTTCCTTCAATTGATGCAGCATTTGACCATTTAGGTTCATCTTTTAACAATCGCCATGCAAACTCTTACTTGAAATGTTCGCCTTCGTCTTGATAATAAAGTGTATATGCATCTTGCCTGATATCAGACTCATCTTTCAACCGCAAGTTTGGGAACATTTAGCCATGTTTGGATGAAAATTTTATCTTCTCCAGCGGTGAACCTTGTTCTTGGCTTTTTTTTAGTTAATAGTTGTTCTTCACCAAGCATAACATTATTCAACCCAGACTGGCTTGAAATCGATGGGGTTTGAGCCTGAAAATAATATCATAATAATTACTGAACATTTAGCCCATTGACACTTCTGATGCTCCCCAGACTCCCCAACATGTTATTTACTAATTTTCTTATAGAACATCAAACTATATGCACCAGAAAATGAATACCTATAGCATGCCTAGCCTATGCATCAATGGGAAATTTATATAAGAACCAACAAATTGTCAAACTGAAAAACAGGCCAAACCAGATAGTTATAAAATGAATTGTTATGGACGAAAATTTTACATAACTACCAAGAGTCTATTTAATATCCATACTGAATAGTTCATCGTATTTAGGCACTAGGCTCTGTCCTAATAAAGAAGTGGTATCAGAAGGCACGAACAAAGATTTAGTATCAACCTAAACAATTTGAAAAAGTAATTGCGTGCAATTAATTTATAAATCAATTCATATTAACCACGACATTGCCAAAATTTGGCACAACCAAACAGTTGAGTTCAAATCTAAAAACCTTTTAGCCCACCACAGGCCGCAATGGCGTAACTATATAGCAGATTTTTGGCCTTCCGCCATCGACAATATTAAAAATAACTGCTGAGTGTAAAAGTAATTGACAAATACCTTAGATATAGGTAGACCAGTCAACCCATCTCTAGCGTTGGGAATGAATAATACCCGGAGGAGCTTCAGGAGCTCTATTCCTAAAGACGAGCACATGTCCAACATAAAATATGAAGGGATTATCAATTTCTATGACATATTGCCCAAACCCTATAAAATAGCTTGACCAATATAGAATCTACTATGTAAAGAAAAAATAACAAGCTAGAAGGTTTTACAAGCAATGTGAAATATTCAAAACTTTCATTGAAACTAGAAAAACAAAAGAGAACTACACTTCATAGGACAACATATGAAGTTTCAACAAATATTAAGTGGGGGATTCTATAAATTATCAGATTCAGACAGTACCCTATGACCCTCATAAAACATAGTAGAAGATTTTTCCTTTTTGATGTTCCTCCTGTCAAACATGTCCATCAAAGAATACATGAGAAAACACATAAATATTATGATTTAAAAATATATATGATTTTTTTAAAGGGAGAAGAATGCAAGATTAAAAAAATCGGAGGTTTGAGAAACAAGTGGAGAGGGGAGAGTGAGATTAAAAGCTTACATGGTTGGAGGATTGGATTCAAAGACAGAGGAAGTAGAAGCAAGAACAACTTATTTATATGAAACCATGAGACGAAGAACAAATGAGGATCTAGACTAGATTACTGTGATAAAATGGTGTTTTATTTTATACTGCTGACTAAGAGTATGATGATAATGATACGAGACCGAATTGGGTCTCACTCTTGCACTTTATTTTAGGGCTAAGCTATGTAACTTTGTCTTTTTTGAAGAAGCTTTATTCTCATTAGGTATTTAGTAAAAAAATTGTATTATATGTAAATCAAGTTTGAGTTTTGAGTTACTTATCATCGGAAACCGAACTTTTATACAATTTGATTACGAATTAAATTGAGATTTTTATTGTGTTGATCTTGAATTTATTGAGATTTTGTACAAATTGAACTCAAAAAATTGAGTGAGATTTTATACCAGGTTCATGTTTAACCAATAGAGATTTTAATCGGATCGAGTTCAAGAATCGTTGTAAAACATTTTCTCTAGTTATTCTTCAAGAATCCAAAAGAAGAGTTTTTCTTCAATGGTGGAGATCAGAATCAAACTGGAACTTATACTAACGCCAACCCCTCAAAGAGTTTTTATACAAGTTTAGATCCAAACCGAAATAAAAACTTCCTAAAAAAGAATAATTTATCGAGAGGAAAAAGAACTCTTGGTAAATGTATAATAATGTCCTTACCCAAAACAATTTTTTCACTAAACTCAAGAACACTCTCAAAGAACTATGGGTAAAAATATGAGAGAAAGAGAAATATTTTTAAAGAGATTTAGAGAAAGGGAAAAATTTAGATATTCATGTTTTTCTAGATGTTAATAAATGAAAGGGAAACTCTCTATTTATAGGCCAATAGATGGTTTAATTTAGAAAAAGATTCATAGGCAAAATAAATGACCGGGTCGACTAGGTACATGCAATAATCGATTGTTTTTGCCCAAAATGAAAGGTTTTGATAGAGAGAGTTGTTATCATTCATTAACACATTTTCATAATCGATTATGAACTTGATTCACACTCATCTAATCGATTAGGTATGTGTTCTAATCAATTAGACAATTCAAAAATTTGTCCAATCAATTTGACAGTTCCCAATTCATCTGGTTAGGATCCAAAAACATTTTTGGTGATTTATTTGAAAGAGAGAGAATTCTAAAATACTTTTAAGTGTGTGTGCATGTGTATGTGTGTTGTTATTCATACTACTTACAAAAACACCCTTGTGTCTTTATAATACGTTGATCCCTTAGACAGACACGATCAAACGAGCTTTCACACTTTATCTCTTTTACACTTTAAAGCTTTAAGTCCTTTTGTTGGATATATCAATTATATAAACACTTCACTCAAATATTTTTATGGATGAGGCTTAAGATACCTTCAAGCCAGTCACCATCATATGAGAGTAGTAAAGATATCACTCGTGATTATAAATCCTAATTCTTTAGCTTTATTCTGAGGAGTAAATTATGGAACCTTATTTTACAGGTCATAGAATATGCTTTTGATGATGACAACTATTAAAAATAATCATGCCCTGATAATAACTAAAGTCAAGCATAAAATGGTTAAGTAGTTAAAGATGCAAACCATAATATTAGGGTTAGATAGACTTGACTATATGATGATGGAAACCAAATGGAATATAACTCAAGCCTTATTTCAAAGCAAACTCAAACAAGTGTCTATATGGATGAAACATCTGACAAGTCTTAAAGCATAAAAAATCTCTACCTCAATTAGTCTGAGTAAATACATTGTAAAATATAAGAGCATTCTCGTAAATGTGCATGGCTAAGTCACACACACACACACACACACACACACACACACACAAACTTGCTTTCAAACTTAGTTTTATAAAAAAAAAAAATTCAAAATAACTTGAAGTTGGGGCAGAAAAGTTAGGAGTTATCAGAAAAGCTAGGGGCAAATTTTTGTCTTTGCCAATCGATTGGCATCTTAACCCAATTGGTTGGGTCAGTTCAAAAATATGTCCTAAGCAATTAGGGCATCATCTTAATAAGGTGTAGCGGTTAAATATCTTTTTTTTCTTTTCATTTTTAACATAGTAATCTATTAATTTGAAGGCAACCAATTGATTGGTGTATGTTGTCAATCGATTGACAAGTCATAAAAGGCCATAAATCGTTTTCCTTTTTGTGTCAACTTCTAACCTATAAATATAGTCCCCTTCCCACTTTTAAAATATCCAGAAATGTGATTTCATTTCTCACTCACTCTCTCTCTCTCTCTCTCTAAAAACTTACTTTATTTACTTCCTCTCACTAAGAATTTAGCCCAAGTGCTTTTCAAGAAAGTTATTTTGTGTGTAAGGAAGTTGTAGTTCTAGAAGGGTAGTTTTGCATGTTCACCAATGAAGCTTTGTTTATACTTTGGTTGAATATTTTATCCATTTAAGGATTGTTTGTTTGGGTTTGAAGCTAAACCCGTAAAAATCTTTGGTTTGAGATTTATGTGATCAAGTCTTTGTTTATGTTCGAGGTCAGCCCGTGATAAATTATCATAGGTTCTCGGTTAGCCTGCGATAAAACTTATATTAGTTTAAAAATCATCCCAATGTTAAAAGCTTATTTCGGTTTGAGATCAGTCTGGTGGTAAAATCTCACAGGTTATTGGTTAGCTCGATATAAAACTAAAATTTAGGTTCGAGAGCTCATCCAGATGTTAAAAGCTCCAAAAGTTTCTTTGAATCTTGAAGACTAATTGCTTTAAGATTCTTGTGAAAAGGAGACTGGCTGCTTTGATCTTCCGTTTGGAAGGAAGGATCACCGCTTCTCTCCCGTGTTTGTTGTTTCGTTGGAAGTTAGTCATAAACATCATTTTCCTCGTATAAGAGGGTTCAAGAGTTTAACATACTAAAAGCTCTCAAGTTCATTGGATAACCTCAAGATCAGTTTTTGAGAACTATACTAAATCAATTTTTATTATACATGTATAAATTTTGGTGTTCCTCTCTTCCCTTAACTATTTACATTTCCGCATTTATCTTCTTCAATTTATTTTCTACTGCATAACCCTATAACATTTCTAAAAATGTTTTCAAACTCTGATTTTAATTCTTAAAGTTTTCAAATCCAAGTTTTTCTGAAACACGCAATTCACCTCCCCCACCCCTCTTGTGTATGAAGTCACATGTCCAACAAGTGGTATTATAGGCTAACTCCTATTTAAGGACTAATCCTGTAAAGAGGAGGATTACTTCCATCATTAGTTCCTTTCTAAACTCACCGCCACTTTTAATATTAGTATATTTTATATTTGGAATACTAGGTTTATAATTTTTATTCAAAGTCTAAATCATGAATTATTGGAAACTATAATAAATGGTCCTTTTATCCTTACATGCCAAGTAAATGGAAAAGTAGTAGATACATATGATTCTCTTCAGGCAAAATAGGAAGAGAGAAAGTTTGAGATAGATTTTAAAACCAATAGTTTTATAATAATGTCTTTAGATGATTGCAAAATCTATTATGTTCATAAATACAAAATTGCTAAGGAAATATGGGATACTCTTGAGATGATATATGAAGTTTCTTCAAGTATCGAACAAGAGGAGATAAACACACACGGTAAAGAAGATGAAAATACCATCTTTAATGGTTTTTCAAATTTTAGTAATATTATAAATTATATTGGAACGTTCGTCACAAACCAATGTCTAAGAGCTGAAAATTGGAAGTTTAATCTAATCCTTAAATCAAAAGATGGGAACCTTCGTGAATTTTAGGAAAAATCAAGAAAGAATGAGATCATAGAGAAATTAAAAGAACTAGTTTAATTACTAAAAGATGAAGAAATAAAAATCGATTAATAATTAACTTTATCATACTCTTATCATACAACTCCAGTAGAATCCTTCGAAAGAACATATTCAGTAGTTGAACGACCTTCAAAAGATTTAACATCAAATGAAGAAACCTCATGTTCAAGAAACAATGAAGAAGAAGAAATGTCTTCAATATTCAAACAAAGAAGAAGATGAGAGACATCAACCTCGGGGAAAAATATAAAAGAACCTTCTTCCAAAGAAGAATATGAAGTTTTCTTAAGGGCATCATACGGGAAAAATATTATTAAGGTAAACTTTAATGATTATTAATGGAGATGTGCAAAGCAAAGGTATACTTCTAAGTATACAGTTTGTATGAAGTCTCGAATCCAAGAATGTAAGATGATGGTAAATATCAATAAAAATGATCAAAGAAAATGTTCTTGAGAATATCTCAATGTGTATGATCCTTAGTGATCAGTTGAGTGGACATGTTTATAATGGACTTGCTCATCTCGTTGTTTATACAAACTCTTGCATCCAATGATGTGTAGAGAAAGACACACCATAATATGTTTGATGTTTCCCTTTAAAGGGGAGTTTTTATCAAATTATTTTTATATGAAAGGTAGTAGACAATTTTAAGGTTGAAATGACCGGATAACTCCGACTAACCCTTTAAAATAATGGTTTTAATTTTGGCCACCTCGATAAAAATAGTTTTAACAACCAAAAGTATCAAACTTATTGTGTTGTAAATCGTCACTTGCATTGTAAAATCGTAGAAACCTTGAAAAAGTACTAAACATCCCCTTTTACACCAGTCAAATCGGTCTAGAACACTTCAGAGTAGACCCAAAAAATGACATATCATGCACGTGATAACTTGCATCCCACGTGATACTGACTTTACTTTTCTATCACGCGCGTGATTCAACGTGTGATTATTCTAGTAGATGCATATTTTTGCTCATTTCCCACCTGATTTTCACTAAGTCCTCATTTCTTCATACTTAGCCATTTTTGCATCTTTCTTTGATATTTATTCTTCGTTTTTTGCTCCTCTTTAACTTGTTTTGATCTGTTTCTTTGATCGAAAACATGCAATGATAGAGTGTCATCACAACCGCAAACTTAATACGTCGACTGTCCTTAAATAACTCGCCACAATTGCATATTTCAAACAGAAAAACGAATTGTAATAATAACGAATGAACATTACCAATTATGTTACCTGATCATCATTCCAATTCCTGACTTCAATCGAGCAAATTTGGAAAAGTTCTTCCAACACAACAAGTACTCAACCTGTCTCTCAGCTCACTAATTTTTTACTCGAATTGACAAGGTAATCACACAATCAACATACATAAGTATTTTACCATAAGTTTATAAAATTTATAATAAAATCAATTAAAGTCATCTAAACACACACTTTTGGAGGTCTTTTAAGGTTGTAATAAGACTTATGTCAGGGAAGGATAATTTGGGATAATATGCTTAAACTTTTGGAGTTACGTACCTAGTTTTCCTTATTTTATCATATCCCTTTTCATATAAACTCTTGCTTATTTACTTTTGTATTAGAGATTAACATTTTATGGTACTAAACATTGCTTTTCTCATTTTTTTTAAGAAGTTGCTTTGAATTCTTGATTTTTCTTATTTTTATTTTTGAATTTTTGACCAAAATCTCTAGTACACCAACCCCAAACTTAAATTTTGCTCACTTCCAAGAGCAACCTCAAACTTATTCTTTTGCATGTGATTAAGGAACTCAATTTTCTACCTAACTCAAAATAAAAGATGGAAAGATTTTATCTTTCAAGTCAATTGGCTAATTATCGTGACTATGTCACCGAAAGAAAATGGCTTAGAATCAAAGTGGTTAGCAAATGATATAAATATGATATACGAGTTAGTTTGAAAAGACTCAGACTTTACCACAAACAAGTACCTCATTGTGTATTCATTAAACCAATAGATTAAATCAGAAACAATGCAAATTCTAGAAAATAGCAATTATATGGATACTCCCATAATAAGGAAAAATAAATAAGGGAATAATTTGCTCAAACGTTATTAGTTGAGGTATCTGGAGATTAAGTATAAGGTAGTTGGTTGTTTCTTTCTTTCTCAACTCTCAATCCGCAATGAACTTTCCTAATGATCACCTTTGTTTTTTATGATGCTTATGGCTCATCTATTCACCACTAAAATTGCAATTTAGTAAATTCGAAAGAAATAGCAGCAACAAACTTATTTATTAAATACAAACATAAATTTGTTGGTACAAAGGGGAACCAAGTATTGTGGGTAATACTGTAGATTGACTTGTTGGACGTAAAAGAGAATCGCATATATTAATACAAATTTTGAAAACTCAAAATTAACATGGCATTGGAGCGGAAAAAGTCTTGCATGATATTGTTGAAGTCTTGGTTCTGTTTGGTCCACTATGCCCTCGTCTGATTGACGATGATGCTCGAGAGGAGCGATTCTGTAACACCCTGTTTTTTTATTAGATATTTTATTATATTTTAATTGTTTGAATTAGGGATTTTGATAATTTATTTTATGGTTGGGTGTTGGCGGAGTATGTATCATTGAGTTAGGGGTATAGAGGGATGATAGAAGTAAGTTGAATAATTGAGAATTGTTTTGATAATTAAAAATAATGTTTTATTTATTTTTATTATATTAATTAGTGAAGATAGAATAATTTGGTCAAATATGAGAAATTGATAAAGTTAGTGTGAGGAAGGAATATGAGATAATTAAGTTTGGGTCAAGTTGGTGTTTTGAAAAAGTTTACCCTAAAAATAAAAAGTTAAGAGGAACCTAGGTTTAGGGAGATTTTTCACAGTACGTGATATTTGAGAAAAAGGAACAAAGAGGCAATAGGAAAAATGATCAAGGGAAGAGAGTGAAAGTTTCAATTCAGAATTTTTATAAGGAATTCAAGTAAGGGTGAGAACTTGTTCCAATAGTAATGGGTATGGTAGAAGGGTAGAATGGAGGAACTCTTACCCTCCTTAGGGTTAGGTGTTTTGATTAATAATTTTGAATATGGATGCTATAATGGTTGTTATATGATGAATTTCATGTCCCTTATGTGCGTGTATTTTTTTATTTTTATGATTGAACATATATACACCATTGTTGCAATTTCGAAGGTTTTAGGCATAATCTTAAAACTGTGATTAAATGATTTAATTATGTTAAAACTAGGGGTGGCAAAACGGGCGCGGGCCAAGGATTTAGGCCTTCACCCTCAAATGTGTCCACCCCGCTGTAACACCTCAAAATTTGCCCTCCTCTCTTGGGACTAGTTTAACATATTGCATATCATTTTTAGGTCATTAGGCATTGCATATTGCACATCATGTGGTTACATTGTGCAAGGCTTCCTCCTAAGTCTTGATCAGAAGATGAAGAGGTCATGATGCAAGCTAGGGTTTCATTGGACTGGATCACTAATCATCTGAGGATATGATGGTTCAAATTAGGGTTTTTGATTCTCAGGGAGATTGATCTACATCTTGGTTGAAATGATACATCATCATCATCATGGTCTTGTTATCATCTAAGAGATTCAAGAGGTTGATCAGATACCTTGAGATTAGGGTTTTGACCACTGGTCAACCCTAATCAGTTGCATTGGGCCAACCAGGGCATAGCAAGGAGATGGGGTCTACAATGGATATGGAGATCATAATGTGATTGTATTGAGCATATTGAGGCTAGGGTTTCATCCTTGGGCCATTTCATCAGAGAATTAGGGCTCAGATTGATCAGTGCATTGCCAAATTCATCTATCAGTTAAAAAGTCAACTGTGGTCAACTGTGCTTGATTTTATGGATTTGGAGGTGGGAGAGAGTTGGATACACTTCATTCATGTTGAAACAAGTGTCATTTGACATGTCAAAGCTCAAGAATGAAGAAAATAAAGTCAGACAAAAAATTGCCAAAAATAGAAAGTGACTTGTAATGGAAGTTTCCAAAAATGGAAAGTTTTTCACCACAAAATTACATGTCCAAAAAAGCTTCAAATTAAAATTTGTTCAACATGAAAGCTGTAGATCTTGTTCTCACCTTTTCAAAAAGTCCAAGAACTTGAAATTCTCATGTATGGTTGGCAAGTTATGGTCCATTCATTTTCCAAAAATGCCTATAATCAAAGTGGCATAACTTTCACATGGAATGTCCAAAATGAGTGATCTTTTTATGAGCAAACTCCATTTCACATGTACTTTCATGGTGCATAATCAAAATTCGTCAAAAATGGTCAATGCAAAAGGTCAATTTTCAAGTGCAACAATTAAAATCCAAGGGCAAAATGGTCCAAGTTGAGAAATACATGGAATTTTGGAATGAGGATTTTTGCAACACTCTCCAAATGCCAAATAGAAGTTGTTTGAGCTGTCATGAGCTGTCATGGTGCAATATTTGGCAAGGGCATTTTTGGACTTGCACTTAAGTTTCACATTACACTAATTAAACTCATTTTTGCTAATTTGTGATTAAGAGGATGATTAAGGTGAAGTATAAGATGCTAATCATAACAGAAATGCAAATCAGAATCACAATTCACAAGAAATCTAACTAACTTTCCCTCCATTTTCTCCAAATTCATCAAGAACTTCATGAAACATTTTTCACAAAATCTTCATCAATTCTCAATCAAATTGAGTAATTCTTTTTGATTCATCCTCTACAAGTCAAGATCTCCAACTGTTTTGCCAAGCCATTGCCAAAAAGCTCAAGAACCGTGATTGTTCAAAGGAGGCTCAACAATGAAGTTTTGAGATTTCTTCCACTTGGATCAACATTGAGCTTAGCTAGGCATTGCGTTCACCTTCCTCAACCTTCATCATCATCTGTTTGAGGCTTTTGCGTCCAAATACATCAAGAATCATCACTGTCTTCAACCTAAGGTGCAAAATCGAATCTCACCATTTTTTGCTTTGTCATATGCGTTTTGTAGTTCATGCATTGTAGATCATCATGATATGTGTAGTTTTTGGATTGGTTAACTGTAGAGAGAGATATCGTGCTTCGAAGTTTTAAGTCCATATCTTTAATCGATCGATCCCGAGTGTATGTTAGGAATTAGGTTGAATTGATCACATATCCTTAATCTACATGTTGAGACGGTCACGATGATATATGATTTGTTAATTTTGGTTGAGATTTGCGTGTTTTCATTTTTCTGGAATTTGGACGAAGAAGATGATGAAAACGCGTGTTTTGATCTTTGATTTCGCCTGGCCACTTTTGAAAGTTGTTTCCCGCCGTGTTTCAGCCAATAGGAAGGCGCCATCGCTTATAAACCAAACGGCGTCGTTTTGGCCGAGTTGTTTAATATTACGACATTGCCATTTTCTGATTTATTTATATATTATTTCAATTTGTTTTTTCATTTCATTTTCATTTTGTTACATGAACTTCCAAAATTCATATCTCACTCATTTTTCATCCAAATTGAGTGAGACTTTTTGCATTATTTTCATGATGATGTGTAGAATTTTATGGTGATTTTTGTGGATTTTTTGCATGTATAGAAAAATAATTGGCCTAGGGATTGTTTCAATGTATGCATTTTGTACATGTTTGGCCAAATCCTTCATGAAATAGTGATGCTTGCAAATAAATGGATGAAAATTTTTGTGCTTATTCTGGACATGTTGATGGTGATTTTCATGTAGAGTTTGTGATTTTTGGATACTTGGTGATGGAGATATGATTTTTTGAATAGAGGTGTGACAATTTGTGTCACACCAAGCTAGGTCAACTTTCTGATTTTATTTAAAATGCTTAGGGATGTTGGTTTGAGCTGAAATTTTGTGTGGATGATCATTGATATGTCAAGATTACATGAGAATCTTTCTGGAATTTTTGATGGAGTTTTCTAATTGATTGATAATTTTCTTCTCTGTGTGCTCATTTGGTAACTTTGTGTGACACATGTTGGTAATTCATTTGTGAAATGCTCATATTGTATTGGATGAAGATGAAATTTGACATGAGCATTCTAGACACATTATAGGACATTGTGGTTTTGATCCCATTCATTTCTTAATTGTTGTCACTGTTTTATGATTTATGGAAGTTAATGCTTGTGTTGATGCCTTGTGTTGGCTTGTTTGAATGTGTCTGGACTTCTTGATTTTCATTGACCTACTTTCTTTTGTCCAATTGAGCTGAAAATTGACATGCTATACATTGAATGGGTCCTATTTAGGTGTGAATTTTTGTGGAATTAATTGAATTGTTTTGGTATGCTTTTGATTGAGATAGTTCTGTTTGGACTTTTGGAGTTGCAAATTGCATGATTGATGTTAAATTGTGCATAAAATGATAATGGTGATTGATATGAGCATGGGACCAATTGCATTTGTTTCTAATTTGTTTGAATGTGATTTTGGATAAGTTTCACTTGCTGTTTAGAATTTTTTATCTCCTTTGGACCCTAGGCTTGGCCTAGTGGTCTAGTTTCTCACATTTGGCTTGGATTTTCAGGATTAAAAGTGCAAAAGGCTTAAGGAGAGAAATTCAAGTTGTAAATTGAGTTTGTTTGATGTTGTAAACTAACATTGGTTTTGTGTTGTAGGGTTTGATGCTTGAGCTTGAGCTCATGGCTTGCACTTATGTGCATTAACTTGTGTTGTCTGTATAGATTGACTTTTGCTGTTTATTGTTGGTTTGTCTGAGTACTGATGATACTTGATTGATTTCAGGTACATTTAGTCGCTTACAGTTCTTTAAGAACTTGCTTGCTGCTGCTTGGTTTTTAAAACCAATTGAGGTAGACTCTCTTGTCTCCATGTAGTCTGGAAGACCTGGCCTGTTACTTGGCCAGGCAACTGTCTGAAGTCCTCCTTAAGAGGCGATGTTTGTGATTGTTTACTTTTGTGCCAAGCAGGTAAAGACCTCTATGAGGCAATTGGCGGAACCCAAGGGATATGCAATTTATCCCCCGCTATTCTGTTGAGTCGTCCCTCTGCTCACACCACTGTGTTGACGCATTGGGACACAAACTCAAGATCTTATACTTTGTACAGTTGTGTCAGAGTCTTGAGCGTAGAAGGGTCCCTCCATTCTGGACCCACGCTCCTTTGTCTGAAGCTCTCCCTGGTCAGGGATAAGAGCTGTGAAGTCTAATCTTCACTCACCTCTCATCGGCTTCACCTTAGCCTCTCAATAGCAAGGTTAAGAGCTAACTCTACCTCTGTACAGATGACTTGCCTCGGCAGTCCACCCTTGTTTGAGCCTCACTTGACTGGATATAGTGTGTGCTTTGTGAATACTTGCTTGAAATGTTTGTTTTATTTTGATTGATGCTTGCATGCTTGCTTTCTTCCTGGATAGGATTAGCTTGCTGTTGTGCAAGTAGGTAGAAACCACAACATAGGGCAATGATGCATGATAACACTAGGCTCGAGTACAGCTCCCTGGTAGTGTGTCTCCCCTTGGTTTCTGGCTAGAATTTCTTTCCCTTTCAGGGGAACTACATCGCCCTGATCCTCGTTCCAGACGAGGTATGTAGGCAGGAGACCGTGCGAGGTCTCTCCGGGCACTTTTTCTTTCTTTTTGTGTGTGTGCTTGACAGTTATAGGCTCGAGTTCCCGACTCCCTATTAACTTGTTGGTTGTTGTGTGCTTGGAAGCTGATGTAAGTCCATCGAGTGGCCTTCGGGTTCCAGTGTGCGTGTGTTTGGTTCGGATGCCGACGTAAGTCCAGTGATTGGCGGTCGGGCTCCACGTTTGCCGTTTTGTGCGTGTTTTGGTTCGGATGCTGATGTAAGTCCAGGGATTGGCATTCAGGCTCCATGTTTGCCGGTGTGTTTATTTGTTTATTTGGCGTTCGTGAGCCGAACTACGACAGCTCTGATTCTCGTTCCAGACGAGATACGTAGGCATAGGATGCGACGTCCTATCGAGCTCTCTTCCTCTTAACCCCACCTGTGTTGTCTTCGGTGCGTGTGTGTGTGTGGTGTTTTAGCAACCTTTTCTTTTCTTAGAGCGTGGATCCCGTCGAGTACGACGGACGTGAGGGGTGCTAATATCTTCCCCTTGCGTAACCGACTCCCTTACCCTTTCTCTTTGGTCGCGAGACCATGCTTTTTCCAGGTTTCTCTGAGCGTTTCCTTTCCCTATCTTGGGATAAATAACGCGCAGTGGCGGCTCTGTGTTGTTTTTGTTTCAGCCCGCCGGTTGTTTTTTCGCGGATGCGACAGCTGGCGACTCTGCTGGGGATGAGAAACAGATGTTGACCTGTGCTGGTCCATCTTCCCTAAGCGAGTCCTTCCTAGCGTTCTAGGATAGTTTAGGTTGCTCGTTTTGCTTTATTTATTGCATTTATTATTCTGACTGTGTATATATTTGCATAAATATTTGCATGCATCATATTATCATGATTGCCGTCCTCTATGCAGGTGGTTACTCTGTTTGGGGTGGGTGTTCTGAGTGGGGCTAAAACCCAGGCCCGAGTATACACCTAGGATTAGTGTGGTCTCATGTTGCCTCCTTCATGTTAGGTCAACATGTGCCTGGCAACGTGATGTACCACAAGCCGGACGAGGTTCATTTGATAGTGCTTTCCTCTGTGGAGTATCCACTTTGGTTGAGTTACTTCATTTGAGCTGTTGACTCTGGTGACCGATCATTTCCCGGATCTTTGGTTTAGACGATCTCAGGAGAGCTACAATGGCACACCCGAAAGGGCAAACCCATTGAGTATCTCTGCCCGATTGTCGAGACTATTATCCGCCTTAGGGTAACCTGATTAGAATTTACCTGTGAGGGGAGGGTGGTTCTTTCAGATGCATGTTCTGTTGGTGACTCAAATGGTGACTTTTGGTTCTGTTGATCAGAGTCCTATTTATAAGTCGGATTTATGGACATTTCTTTCTGAGACGCCGGAGTGTTGTCCGTGTTATTTATCAGTGGGGATCCGTTTATTTCAGGATTCCCCGGGCTGATTCAAAGATTATGGGGTATCTGCTCAGAGATTGTTTGGTGACGGTGATGATGTATCTTTCACTTCCGTTTATTTCGGAACCCTTGAGTTGGATTTGTGGTTACATTTTCCTTCAGATGGTTGTGATCGGTTCAGAAAACAAGGCCGTGATTCAGAGCAACAGATGATCAGAGGACTGGGAGGATGGCACAGTGCATTGCATTCATACACCTGCATCATTCTCATTTTGCATTCATCTGCATCGAACCTATGTCTAGCCATATGGGGAGTATTATTGATTGAGAATCTGGTTGAGAGACATCTTGAATTTCAGAATGTGGATGTCAAAATATTATCTGTCTCGATGAAGCCAGAATCAAAGGACAGATTCTTCCTCATATGGATAGATGGTGCATGCGTGAGTCATACTAACCCATTTGCTGTTTTGTAGGTGTCAACCGGTGCCGTTTACGTGACATAGCTTGTTTGCTCAGATATCCTGCTAGGGGCAACAAATCCAAACTGATGGATCCTCCCAACGCCGACATCCTCGAACTGAAAGAGATGGTGAGGGATTTGTTCAGTGTTGTGCAAGGGCTTGCCTTGGGGCAGAAAGCCATGGCCGAGAGATTGGAAAGGATTAAGGGCTGGATGATCAAGGAGAAAGTTCAGGGAAAGGTTCTGTCGTCCGAAGTGACAAATCCCTCTGTCGCTGTAGCAAAGAAGCCCTCTGGCAATGGTCATCTTGAGAAGGAAGTTGAATCAGGTGGTGTGCATGCCAAAAGAGAACGCGGTAAGGATCGTTATCACCCATATGCTGATACGGTAACAATCCCTACTAGTAATCAATCTGCACAACAGCGGCAACCACCACCTCAACAGAGGACACAAAGAGCAGTGGGCCAAATGAGAAGGAGGACGACAGATCGTCATTTCAATAAGCCTCCCGTGACTGACGCCTCTCTGTTTAAAAAGTTGAAGGATCTTGGGTTGGTGCAGCCGAGGACATTGATTCTGGGGAAACCGATCAGAGGGTTGCCAGTTACGATGAGAATGTCAGGTGCGAGTTCCATGCTGGGGCACCCGGACATCATGTTGAGGATTGCAAAGCTTTTAAGCATGTGGTCCAGGACTTGGTGGACTCTAAGGCTATCAATTTTGCACCATCACCGAATGTTAATGCCAATCCCATGCTGGCGCATGGTCAGGCGATGATGAGTGCAATTGCTGTAGATTCGGATCACGCCTGTGCAATGGGTGGAGAGATCAACAGTGACTGCGGGTTTGATGGTTGGATAGAGCCGTGCATACCAGGAAGTTGGAAGGCCTAAAACAGATCATCACTGTCACTTATCCTGAAGGGTAATATTTCTTGTTTCTCAATTTTATTTGCATGAAAGCCATACGTGTTGCCCGACACGTAATGGTTCATTGTAAGGGCCACCTCATGTTTCATTTCGCAACATTTTGCATCATTAATAAATGGATGTTTTTCAGTCAAAAAGCGGTGTTCCCTGTTTTTCATTTATTTTTGCAGTTTAAAAACAAATAAAAATGGCGATGTTTATTTTCATTTTTCTCCTTTTTTTGATTTGTCTCGTTCCGAATTCAAAAATAATTCTCCGGATCTCATTGATAACAATTTGGTTACACCTCATATGACTTCGACAAACCGATCTATCATGCCAAAGAAGAAGGCGAAGAAGATTGTGATCTGTTGGAATTAGCCAAGTTGCTGAAATAAGAGGAGAAGGTGATTCAGCCGCACGAGGAGCGGGTTGAGGTTGTTATTCCAAGCACCGCCAAGGTCAGGAAGGAAAAAAATTGAGGCCGCTTCAGAGGCGAGTCGAGAGCAGAATGGTAGTCCTGTTGAAGGGACATGTGGATACCTTCGCCTGGTCGTGTCAGGATATGCCAGGGTCGGATACCGGTGTCGTTGTGCATAAGCTGCCATGGAGAGAAGATTGTCCTCTAAAGAAGCAGAACGCCAGTGCGTGTATCAGAAAGCCATGGTGACCTTGTTTCATGATATGATTCATCATGAAATCCAATGCTATGGTGATGACATGATAGCAAAGTCCCAAAGCAGAAGAGGGGCATCTGGAAGACCGGGGCAAGTCATTTGACCGGTTGAGACAATTCAAACTGAGGTTGAATTCAAGTGAGTGCACTATCAGAGTGCGGGCCGGTAAGCTGCTGGGGTTCATTGTCAGAGAGGAATCCGAGGTTGATCCTGCTTAAAAAAAAAGAAAAGAAAAGAAAAATGCCTGAACCGAGAATAAAGAAAGAGGTTCGTGGTCTCCTGGGTAGATTGAACTACATGTCATGGTTCACATCTCACCTAACAGCCACGTGTGAACCCATATTCAAGCTGTGAAAAAAGAGATCAAACGGTCAGGTGAAATATTGATTGCCAAAGGGGCATTGAAGAAATAAAAGGGAAAGTTGCAGGAACCTCCGATTCCGTTGCCTCCCTATGGAAAGATATTGTTAATCTGTACTTGACAGCCCTCGAGGGGTCTATGAGGTGCGTATTGTGTCAGCATGACGAGTCTTGTCAAAAAGAGCATGCAATTTGCCTTAGCAAAAAGTTTACCGACTGTGAAACAATACATTCACTGTTCGAGAAAACTTGATGTACTTTGGCATAGGCTGCTCGCCGACCGAGACAGTGTATGCTGATTCATACCACTTTGTGGATTTCGAGATGGATCTGATCAGGTAGATTTTTGAAGAGCCAGCAATGACCGGACGGGTTGCGAAAGGGCCAATGATTTTGATTGAATGCGATATTCAGTATACCGCTCAGAAAGCAATCAAGGGGTGTATTGTCTGATTACATCGCCCAGCAACCTGTGGAGGATTATCGACCGATGAGGTTTGAGTTCCCTGATGAGGACATCTCGAGGTACTCTAATCGAAAGATTGAGGGTAACCGATCCCGGAGGAGGGGCCTGACCCCAAATCCGAACGGATTCTGATGTCTGATGGGGGAGGTTAAGATGAATAAGCTTTTGCTGCCCGGATAACATTTGAATACACCAACAATGATGGCTGAGTACGAAGTCTGTATCCTGGATATTGAACGTCAGTGCGTGCATCTACGGGGGCAACGCCTTTCTCACTCAGGTATATGGAATGGAGGCTGTATTACCTGTTGAAGTTCAGATTCCCTCTTTGAGAGTCCTGATGGACGTGAAGTTGCAAGAGGCTGAATGGGTAAGGACCCGGTACGAAGAGCTGAGCCTGATTGAAGAGAAGAGGCTGGCAGCCATCTGTCATGGGCAGTTGTACCAGCAAAGGATGAAGCGTGCTTTTGACAAGAAGGTGCGACCTCGGGTATATCACGTGGGTGATATGGTGCTGAAAAAGATCCTTCCTCCTCAAAACGATCGAAGGGGCAAATGGACACCCAATTATAAAGGTTCATTCGTGGTCAAGAAGGTTTTCTCTGGTGGAGCCTTGTTGCTAACGACCATGGATGGTGAGGATTTTCCATCCCCTGTGAATGCGGACGCAGTTAAAAAATACTTCGTGTAAAAGAGACCCGCTGGACGAAAAGAATAAAATAGTCCAGGCAAAAATGGGCATCCCGGCGAACCAAAAACAGAAAAAAGGTTCGGGCAAAAATTAGGGATAAAAAAGAAAAATGTACACCCGGCAAGTCGAAAATCTGAAAAGGCGACTTGGGCAAAAATGGGTATCCCGGTGGACTGAAAACCCGAGAGGGCGGTCCAGGCAAAAGAGGGATTGAAACGAACAACTGCGTCTGGCATGATCGTTTGCGCTTTGGTTAAAGCATCATGGATAATACCCGGCGGGGATCAATCAGAAACGTCTTGTTCAAAAGGCAGAAGGAATGGAGAGTCTGAGGACATATGGGGTGTAACCGAGTTGGAACTCGATGAGATCACGGGTTTCACATTGCCATTAGGATAGATTTTTCCTTTTGTGCGCAATTACCTCTTTTCAGGAATTGCTTCCTTTGTATTGCTCAATTTTGAGCCACACACTTTTTCAGTCAATAAAATGCATATTCAGTCAAATAATTTTGTTTTTGTTTTTCATTACCGCTTTGATTGCAAAAACATCCAGATATTTTTGATAAAGAATCTTGCATTTTAAGACATACAGGTCCCTTCCAATGCATGCTTATAAGATTGAAAGCTTGAAATCTTATTCGGAAGGTTGAGTGACCCAAGTGTTGAAATCTTGACACGCCTGGGGCACGGTTTTATCTAACGATCTGTTTTGCAGGAACTGTTAGATATTTTTCACTCGCTTGCAGGTTGTGATGAGGAAGTTGTTGGCGAAGCAAATCCCTATGGAGTCCGATCAGGGACGAATGAATGTGAAGGGATGACGAAGAGACGTCGAGACGTACGACGACCCTTGAAATTAATCAAGAAGACTCTTCAAAGTCGGAAAATTGAAAAGTCTGTATGAATCCCCAGGAGTTCGCTCTCCGTCGAGCGCGGAGCGGTTGGGAGTACAAGATGATGGAGCAGAAAAGGTCCAAACGAGTCTGGGAGTTCTCAAAAGTGGAAAGCTGATACGAGGTTGGGAGGCGGATACCATGGTTCGATGAGTCGACGGGTGTTCTGTACCAACTTTTCTCATTTCCCCCAGTTAGGTCCCCAAGCAGAGTTGTGAGGACTAACTCCCCAGCAGATCTAAGGTCTGTGGATCCCCTAGCTGAGTCAGGATGGTTATCCCCGGCGGGTTTAAAATGGTGTTTCCTCAGCAGCCAGGCCTGGAGGTTGCTATTCCCCGAGTGGAGCGGGTTTCAATGAAATATATCTCCAGCAGTGTTCATCCTACCAGTGGATTGGATGAGTTTCCGTAGCAGACTGATATTTGCGTCCCCAGCTGGGTTGATTCTACCTATGGATTGCATGGGTTGTCCCCAGCGGAGTAGCATTCGCTTCCCTAGCAGGGTCAGGATGGTTATCCCCAGCAGGTGTCAAATCAATGCTTCCCCAGTCACCAGGCCTGGCGGTTGTTGTTTCCCCAGCAGAGCTATCTGTGAGCATTTCCCCAGTGAAGTTGCCAGATATCTGTGAGGGTTTCTCCAAGCAGAGACGGGATTGATATCCTCAGCAAGTCAAAGACCGATGTATCCCCACAGGGCGTGGGTGGTTCTAATCCCCGGCAGTTTCCCGAGCGGATTGGGTGCAAAGGAGGTTCTTCCCCAGCAAGGGTTACCTTTTCCCAGCAGCATCAGTGTTATTCCCCAACGGGGTGGAGATCGGAGTATTGACGAGTTCCTCAACGGAGTGTCTCGTGCTCCCCAGCAGAATCCCTTGAGGGGGACGTTTTTATGCATTCATCATGAAAAAAATAGCATAGCATGTTGCATAGAAAAATAATAAATCGCGTAGCATTTCCATAATTATGGAGCATTACGCAGAAAAAGTCATGCATCATTGCAAACATAGGCTAGTCTCAAACTGTGGTTATCGTTTGAGAGGTGGTTTCGCTGGTTGGAAGATCAACATCAGCGTTGCAAGCGTAAGTCAACAATATTCCCCAGTAGTGCGATGCTGGAGGAAGCTTTTCCGTCGGACAGAGATAGAAATGTTACGCGATCAGCGCGACTCGGGCCGTGGTTACCGCTTGAGATTTGGTTGTGCCGGACAGTGAAGACGATACTCCGAGGAGTTCAACATTGTGAGTTTGGAGCAACAGTATTTCCCAGTCATCAGTAAGTGTCTGGTCGAGCTTTCTTTGGTGTCAGTAAACATCATCATTCGATGTCCAGTAAACGTCGAGTTATTTCCCAGTCATTGTTTAATGTCTGGTCGATCATTGTTTGATGTCCTATCAACATCCTTGTTTGATGCCTGTCAACATCATTGTTCGATGTCCTGTCAACATCATTGTTTGATGTCCTGTCAACATCCTTGTTTGATGCCTGTCAACATCATTGTTCGATGTCCTGTCAACATCATTGTTTGATGTCCTGTCAACATCCTTGTTTGATGCCTGTTAACATCATTGTTTGATGTCCTGTCAACATCATTGTTTGATGCCTGTCAACATCATTGTTGGTGTCTTGTAAACATCATTCTTCGATGTCTGGTAAACATCATTCTTCGATGTCTGGTAAACATCATCGTTCGATGTCCAGTAAACGTCGAGTTTCTCCCAGTCATCAGTTAATGTCGAGTCGAGTTTCCTTTGGTGTCTTGTAAACATCATTCTTTGGTGCCTGTAAACATCATTGTTCGATGTCCAGTAAACGTCGCGTTTTCTCCCAGTCATCAGTTAGGGTCTGGTCGAGTTTTCTTTGGTGCCTGTAAACATCGTCGTTCGGTGTCCAGTAAACATCGCGTTTTCTCCCAGTCATCAGTAAGTGTCTGGTCGAGTTTTCTCTGGTGCCTGTAAACATCATTGTTCGATGTCCAGTAAACGTCGAGTTTCTTCCCAGTCATCAGTCAGTGTCTGGTTGAAGGTGTTACTCTGAGGAGTTTAGCATCATGATGTCAGATCAGCAATGTTCCCCAGTAGTGCGATACTGGAGGAAATTTTTTCCGTCGGGCGGAGATGGAAATAAAATCAAAGGACGTTACGCGATCAGCGTGACAATCGGGGTTCAATCGGAGAAAGGGAAATGTTGAGGCATTTTCTGGAGATCGGGGTTCAATTGGAGAAAGGGAAATGTTGAGACATTTTCTGGAGAGCGGGGTTCATATGGAGATTGGAGATGAAAATTATATCCAGGATGAGGTCCGTAGGATTGTCTTCTGTTCATGTGTCACCTTAGACTTTGGCTGAGGCCAGTGGAAGTCGTTATGGGTGTCTTCTGAAGAAGAGATGCACATGTTACCTTCCTTTGTGAAGGTGTACCCTCTGATATGTCGCCCTCAGAGTGGTGTTTGGTGTTATTTCCGTCGTTGCCAGCGGAATTACCACGCGAGATGGGAGAAAGGGGTCCAAATGGAGAAAGGGAAATGTTGAGACATTTTCTGGAGATTGGGGTTCAAACGGAGAAAGGGAAATGTTGAGGCATTTTCTGGAGAGCGGGGTCCAAATGGAGAAAGGGAAATGTTGCGACATTTTCTGGAGATCGGGGTTCACAATGGCGATCGCAAGTTATCGTCAGGCGACTGGGGTTCAAACCGGAGAATGGGGTTCATTATTTTGGCAAATGGGAGAACGGGGTTCAAATGCAGTGATCGGGGATCATTGGCGCGAAAGAAAATTTCAGGGTTCAAGAAAATGAAAAAAAAGAGCGATTATCAGAA
This sequence comes from Lathyrus oleraceus, assembly GCF_024323335.1. Classification (NCBI taxonomy): domain Eukaryota; kingdom Viridiplantae; phylum Streptophyta; class Magnoliopsida; order Fabales; family Fabaceae; genus Lathyrus; species Lathyrus oleraceus. The sequence continues at coordinate 233,227,140 of NC_066581.1, forward strand.
ATTTCGGGGTTCAAGAAAAGCATAAAAAAGAAAGGAATGATAATCCCCAGCGGATATGTGGTGTTCAGGCCGTGGTTATCCCTGCGTTACCATTTATTTTGGTATCCAGGTCGACGTTGTTGTTTCGGTGATTGGGCCGACTTTTCCGTACCAGATGGATTTTTCAAAAGATTGTGTTTCTTTGCCGATTCTGACAGGCATTGTTAATTATTTCCCATCAGAGTGCAAATTGTTCGTCTGTTCTTGGTATTCAATCACTCTTCATCCTGATCATCTGAAAGCCGAGGCTGTTCATATCGACAGGTTCACAGTGGATTGAATAGGGGCAGCTGTAACACCTCAAAATTTGCCCTCCTCTCTTGGGACTAGTTTAATATATTGCATATCATTTTTAGGTCATTAGGCATTGCATATTGCATATCATGTGGTTACATTGTGCAAGGCTTCCTCCTAAGTCTTGATCAGAAGATGAAGAGGTCATGATGCAAGCTAGGGTTTCATTGGACTGGATCACTAATCATCTGAGGATATGATGGTTCAAATTAGGGTTTTTGATTCTCAGGGAGATTGATCTACATCTTGGTTGAAATGATACATCATCATCATCATGGTCTTGTTATCATCTAAGAGATTCAAGAGGTTGATCAGATACCTTGAGATTAGGGTTTTGACCACTGGTCAACCCTAATCAGTTGCATTGGGCCAACCAGGGCATAGCAAGGAGATGGGGTCTACAATGGATATGGAGATCATAATGTGATTGTATTGAGCATATTGAGGCTAGGGTTTCATCCTTGGGCCATTTCATCAGAGAATTAGGGCTCAGATTGATCAGTGCATTGCCAAATTCATCTATCAGTTAAAAAGTCAACTGTGGTCAACTGTGCTTGATTTTATGGATTTGGAGGTGGGAGAGAGTTGGATACACTTCATTCATGTTGAAACAAGTGTCATTTGACATGTCAAAGCTCAAGAATGAAGAAAATAAAGTCAGACAAAAAATTGCCAAAAATAGAAAGTGACTTGTAATGGAAGTTTCCAAAAATGGAAAGTTTTTCACCACAAAATTACATGTCCAAAAAAGCTTCAAATGAAAATTTGTTCAACATGAAAGCTGTAGATCTTGTTCTCACCTTTTCAAAAAGTCCAAGAACTTGAAATTCTCATGTATGGTTGGCAAGTTATGGTCCATTCATTTTCCAAAAATGCCTATAATCAAAGTGGCATAACTTTCACATGGAATGTCCAAAATGAGTGATCTTTTTATGAGCAAACTCCATTTCACATGTACTTTCATGGTGCATAATCAAAATTCGTCAAAAATGGTCAATGCAAAAGGTCAATTTTCAAGTGCAACAATTAAAATCCAAGGGCAAAATGGTCCAAGTTGAGAAATACATGGAATTTTGGAATGAGGATTTTTGCAACACTCTCCAAATGCCAAATAGAAGTTGTTTGAGCTGTCATGAGCTGTCATGGTGCAATATTTGGCAAGGGCATTTTTGGACTTGCACTTAAGTTTCACATTACACTAATTAAACTCATTTTTGCTAATTTGTGATTAAGAGGATGATTAAGGTGAAGTATAAGATGCTAATCATAACAGAAATGCAAATCAGAATCACAATTCACAAGAAATCTAACTAACTTTCCCTCCATTTTCTCCAAATTCATCAAGAACTTCATGAAACATTTTTCACAAAATCTTCATCAATTCTCAATCAAATTGAGTAATTCTTTTTGATTCATCCTCTACAAGTCAAGATCTCCAACTGTTTTGCCAAGCCATTGCCAAAAAGCTCAAGAACCGTGATTGTTCAAAGGAGGCTCAACAATGAAGTTTTGAGATTTCTTCCACTTGGATCAACATTGAGCTTAGCTAGGCATTGCGTTCACCTTCCTCAACCTTCATCATCATCTGTTTGAGGCTTTTGCGTCCAAATACATCAAGAATCATCACTGTCTTCAACCTAAGGTGCAAAATCGAATCTCACCATTTTTTGCTTTGTCATATGCGTTTTGTAGTTCATGCATTGTAGATCATCATGATATGTGTAGTTTTTGGATTGGTTAACTGTAGAGAGAGATATCGTGCTTCGAAGTTTTGAGTCCATATCTTTAATCGATCGATCCCGAGTGTATGTTAGGAATTAGGTTGAATTGATCACATATCCTTAATCTACATGTTGAGACGGTCACGATGATATATGATTTGTTAATTTTGGTTGAGATTTGCGTGTTTTCATTTTTCTGGAATTTGGACGAAGAAGATGATGAAAACGCGTGTTTTGATCTTTGATTTCGCCTGGCCACTTTTGAAAGTTGTTTCCCGCCGTGTTTCAGCCAATAGGAAGGCGCCATCGCTTATAAACCAAACGGCGTCGTTTTGGCCGAGTTGTTTAATATTACGACATTGCCATTTTCTGATTTATTTATATATTATTTCAATTTGTTTTTTCATTTCATTTTCATTTTGTTACATGAACTTCCAAAATTCATATCTCACTCATTTTTCATCCAAATTGAGTGAGACTTTTTGCATTATTTTCATGATGATGTGTAGAATTTTATGGTGATTTTTGTGGATTTTTTGTATGTATAGAAAAATAATTGGCCTAGGGATTGTTTCAATGTATGCATTTTGTACATGTTTGGCCAAATCCTTCATGAAATAGTGATGCTTGCAAATAAATGGATGAAAATTTTTGTGCTTATTCTGGACATGTTGATGGTGATTTTCATGTAGAGTTTGTGATTTTTGGATACTTGGTGATGGAGATATGATTTTTTGAATAGAGGTGTGACAATTTGTGTCACACCAAGCTAGGTCAACTTTCTGGTTTTATTTAAAATGCTTAGGGATGTTGGTTTGAGCTGAAATTTTGTGTGGATGATCATTGATATGTCAAGATTACATGAGAATCTTTCTGGAATTTTTGATGGAGTTTTCTAATTGATTGATAATTTTCTTCTCTGTGTGCTCATTTGGTAACTTTGTGTGACACATGTTGGTAATTCATTTGTGAAATGCTCATATTGTATTGGATGAAGATGAAATTTGACATGAGCATTCTAGACACATTATAGGACATTGTGGTTTTGATCCCATTCATTTCTTAATTGTTGTCACTGTTTTATGATTTATGGAAGTTAATGCTTGTGTTGATGCCTTGTGTTGGCTTGTTTGAATGTGTCTGGACTTCTTGATTTTCATTGACCTACTTTCTTTTGTCCAATTGAGCTGAAAATTGACATGCTATACATTGAATGGGTCCTATTTAGGTGTGAATTTTTGTGGAATTAATTGAATTGTTTTGGTATGCTTTTGATTGAGATAGTTCTGTTTGGACTTTTGGAGTTGCAAATTGCATGATTGATGTTAAATTGTGCATAAAATGATAATGGTGATTGATATGAGCATGGGACCAATTGCATTTGTTTCTAATTTGTTTGAATGTGATTTTGGATAAGTTTCACTTGCTGTTTAGAATTTTTTATCTCCTTTGGACCCTAGGCTTGGCCTAGTGGTCTAGTTTCTCACATTTGGCTTGGATTTTCAGGATTAAAAGTGCAAAAGGCTTAAGGAGAGAAATTCAAGTTGTAAATTGAGTTTGTTTGATGTTGTAAACTAACATTGGTTTTGTGTTGTAGGGTTTGATGCTTGAGCTTGAGCTCATGGCTTGCACTTATGTGCATTAACTTGTGTTGTCTGTATAGATTGACTTTTGCTGTTTATTGTTGGTTTGTCTGAGTACTGATGATACTTGATTGATTTCAGGTACATTTAGTCGCTTACAGTTCTTTAAGAACTTGCTTGCTGCTGCTTGGTTTTTAAAACCAATTGAGGTAGACTCTCTTGTCTCCATGTAGTCTGGAAGACCTGGCCTGTTACTTGGCCAGGCAACTGTCTGAAGTCCTCCTTAAGAGGCGATGTTTGTGATTGTTTACTTTTGTGCCAAGCAGGTAAAGACCTCTATGAGGCAATTGGCGGAACCCAAGGGATATGCAATCTATCCCCCGCTATTCTGTTGAGTCGTCCCTCTGCTCACACCACTGTGTTGACGCATTGGGACACAAACTCAAGATCTTGTACTTTGTACAGTTGTGTCAGAGTCTTGAGCGTATAAGGGTCCCTCCATTCTGGACCCACGCTCCTTTGTCTGAAGCTCTCCCTGGTCAGGGATAAGAGCTGTGAAGTCTAATCTTCACTCACCTCTCATCAGCTTCACCTTAGCCTCTCAATGGCAAGGTTAAGAGCTAACTCTACCTCTGTACAGATGACTTGCCTCGGCAGTCCACCCTTGTTTGAGCCTCACTTGACTGGATATAGTGTGTGCTTTGTGAATACTTGCTTGAAATGTTTGTTTTATTTTGATTGATGCTTGCATGCTTGCTTTCTTCCTGGATAGGATTAGCTTGCTGTTGTGCAAGTAGGTAGAAACCACAACATAGGGCAATGATGCATGATAACACTAGGCTCGAGTACAGCTCCCTGGTAGTGTGTCTCCCCTTGGTTTCTGGCTAGAATTTCTTTCCCTTTCAGGGGAACTACATCGCCCTGATCCTCGTTCCAGACGAGGTATGTAGGCAGGAGACCGTGCGAGGTCTCTCCGGGCACTTTTTCTTTCTTTTTGTGTGTGTGCTTGACAGTTATAGGCTCGAGTTCCCGACTCCCTATTAACTTGTTGGTTGTTGTGTGCTTGGAAGCTGATGTAAGTCCATCGAGTGGCCTTCGGGTTCCAGTGTGCGTGTGTTTGGTTCAGATGCCGACGTAAGTCCAGTGATTGGCGGTCGGGCTCCACGTTTGCCGTTTTGTGCGTGTTTTGGTTCGGATGCTGATGTAAGTCCAGGGATTGGCATTCAGGCTCCATGTTTGCCGGTGTGTTTATTTGTTTATTTGGCGTTCGTGAGCCGAACTACGGCAGCTCTGATTCTCGTTCCAGACGAGATACGTAGGCATAGGATGCGACGTCCTATCGAGCTCTCTTCCTCTTAACCCCACCTGTGTTGTCTTCGGTGCGTGTGTGTGTGTGGTGTTTTAGCAACCTTTTCTTTTCTTAGAGCGTGGATCCCGTCGAGTACGACGGACGTGAGGGGTGCTAATATCTTCCCCTTGCGTAACCGACTCCCTTACCCTTTCTCTTTGGTCGCGAGACCATGCTTTTTCCAGGTTTCTCTGAGCGTTTCCTTTCCCTATCTTGGGATAAATAACGCGCAGTGGCGGCTCTGTGTTGTTTTTGTTTCAGCCCGCCGGTTGTTTTTTCGCGGATGCGACAGCTGGCGACTCTGCTGGGGATGAGAAACAGATGTTGACCTGTGCTGGTCCATCTTCCCTAAGCGAGTCCTTCCTAGCGTTCTAGGATAGTTTAGGTTGCTCGTTTTGCTTTATTTATTGCATTTTTTTCGCGGGCTTTTGCGGGCACGTGTATTTATATAAATTTTTTCATTTTTAGGCTTAAAGAGTGCAGTGCCCGCGGGCTTTCTCTGCCCCGCCCTCACTTTTTTGCGGGGAGGGTCTAAGTTTTAGGCCCACATCCTCAACTATGACCGCCCCTCCCCGCCCTGTTTTTTTGCAGGCTTTTGCGGGGCGGGCCTAAACGGGGCGGGCATGCCCGTTTGCCACCCCTAGTTAAAACTGTAAATTAACTTTAGATAATTAGAGTATTTCATGGCTTGTAATTTTCTGAGCGTTTGACTTTTTACAGAATCGAAATCGGAGGTCCGGAAGGCCTCCAACAATGAAAAACGCAGAAAATTCTGCATTCTGTCCGTCACGATCACACTCAACGCAGAAGCCTTTTTTGTATTTTTCAGTCGAAATCGTTTTTGCCATAAATTTTGATCCATAAGTCCAAATCGAGTGTCGTTTGAAGCATTGGATATCTGAAATAGAAGACTATAATTTTGTTTCAAGGATAAAATAATTTTGGTGATTATTTCATGGATGTTTTGGAGGTTGAAAAAGATGAAAATTGTGTTGAAAAATTTAGAAAACAACAACTTTTTAGTAACGCCTTTGTGCATAGTTTTGATCATAACTTTCAACTCGTGAATCATTTTGGGTTGGAGTTTAAAGCATTAGTAAGATGACTCTAAGAATATAATGTGATGGTGATAAGTGAATTGATTGATTATTATTCCTATGGCTATTATGTTGGTGAAGTTTTTGTTCATACGTTTGGTTAAGGAATTGTTGACACATCCCGACGATTTGGTCATAACTTTCATTTCGTAAGTCCGATTTTGATGGCGTTTGAAGCGTTAGAAAGCTAACGCTCAGACCGATAACATGGTAGTGATTTTTGAGATGTTTTAATAGTACTCACATGCTTACTATGTTAATAGATGTATTGGTTTATACGTTTGGTTAATGAATCATTGCATTGTTGTAATATCGTGGTGTGATAATTATGTTGTTATGTCGATGCTGTTAAGATGTTACCAAGTTGATTATGTTTGTTGATATTATTCATGTGGTAACACGAATTGGTTGTTGCATGATGAATGATGTGATGCATAAATGATGAGATGTGTGTGGGGATCCTTTAGGTGAATCTTGTTGTGTTGATGCATGTTATTTGAGAGTCATGCATCTTGGTGTACGGGCTTCGGTCCAATTTTGGCGAGCCTCGATTCTATGGTGATGGGTCGGATGTGAGTAGATAATTCTTATTATGAAGGATTAGTGAAGCGTTACCTATGTTGATGGTAACGAGTTTTCGTGAGCCCCGATCCCATTGTGATGGATCGAGTGCGAGTAGCTAATTTCTATTATGTGAGATTAGTGAAGCGTTACCTATGGTGATGATAGCGATTTTGGTGTGCTCCGGTTCCAAGAAGGAATCGATCCTATGGTGGGGGATCATGGAGTGAGATGAACCTAAATGTTTATATTTGGTACCACATGCATGTCGAGTCAGTGTTAAGTACATTACATAAGTGTTGTATTTGTATTGGTTGTTGTTGATGTGTTGTTAGATGAGATGTTATTGCATATGGTGTTAATGATAATTAAGATGTGGTTTTGTATGATGTTGATGATAATTGATATGTTATCGTGTATGATGTTGATTATGATTTGGATGTAAGAATGTGATATATTGTTGTGCATGATTGTGTAGAGGTTGTACTTTATTCTTCATTCTATATCGTTATTATTGAAATGAATTCTCATCCCTTCTGTTTGAGTGTTGCCTTTACATGGGCATTGTGAAGATACTAAAGAGTAGTATTGTTGAAGTAAGTGGAAGGTAGCTCTTGGATTACTTCTTTATTTTATCGCTTTTACTAGTGGTACCTTGCTCTAATCATGTAACATCGGGTTGGGTTAAACGCTTATTTTATTCCTTAAGTCTAATTATGTTGAAGTCATAAGACTAATTTTACTGTTGAGAATTCTTAAGATGTTGAGTTGATTGATTACAACTCTCTTATTTTGTTATTACAATTGAAGTTGAGACTAGATGTTATTACTAGCTTTATCTTTAAAAAATTGTGATGATAATTCCGTTGCGATGATACTTTAAAATGGAAGTGAGCATGTAATGACAAGTTATGAATATCTTATTATGTGAATATATAATACCAATCAGATGAGTAGATGTCGTGTAAACACCCTTATTACAAATGTGTGTATTGAAATTTACTGTTGAAACCCGTGTTACGTGACGGGTCATGTGTGTTATGAATGTGTGACACCCAACGCGGTTTTATTTTATATTTAATTTACGTGATAAATTATGTGAGGGGTTTAGGGTGTTACATTAGTGGTATCAAATCCTAGTTGGTCCGTCCGGCTAGGTTGTTTAATTATGTTTGTTCCCTAGTATGCGACATGTGTATGAGAACATTATCAATGCTTGTTTTGTTTTCCATTTGCAGGTTGGGAATGAAACAAGTATGGAAGAAATGTCTTCTTCTTTTGGATGTTCCAACTGTATAGAGCTTGGACATCATGTTGTTGCATGCAAAAGTGCAGTGTTGGCTAGTTAACCTGTTTTAAGAATGTTGTGCTTTTCCTGAACCTGAAGAGAGGTTGGATTCGAGGATGGTGTTGGTTAACAAAATGGTGTGATCCTTGAGGGAATATGGTCAGGTGTTATCGTTGGTTGCTTCCTTGTGAGGGGGGAAGGCGATGTTTTGGCCATAGATTATCTAGTGTTGTGTTGAGTATCATGACGTGTTCCCTAGGGATGTGTACGGTTTGTATTTTGTTGGAACAAGTTAACGTTATTCTTGGAATGAATTAGTTAGAGTTAAACCAATTGTTTATCAATTGTTTTGATAAGTTGATGCAGTGTGCCATTGATTGCAAGAGCTAAGGCGATAGTAAAGTTGTGTTATTCCTAACACTAAAGATGTTGTGGATTTGAGATTCCTGTCTGCCGACCAAGTTGGGAAGTCTTTAGGGAGATCGATCAGGTATTGCTTATGTTGGCTTCTCAGAGAGTAGAGAGCAATGTGACGACTACTGTTATGCCAGTGGTGTGTGATTCTTAATATTTTCCTAAAGATATCTGCGACTTGCCTCTAGAGCGTGAATTTGAATTTGATGGAGGTGAAGTGTTGAAGTTTGTATGAACTACGCAAGTGAGAGAATTCGTGAAGGATATGGCACAAGTGTTTGTGATGTTAGCTTCGTTGGAAGCTAGAGGACAGAGAGTTGTTCGTGATCTTCCTGGAGTGTGTGAATTTCCTAAAGTGTTTCCTGAAGACATCAGTGATTTACCTCTAGAGTGTGAAGTAGATTTTTCTATAGACTTAGTACCTAGTACTAATCCGATGTCAATGGCTTCTTATAGGGTGTTGTCATACCCCAAAATTTGCCCATTAATATTTCAAGACATTTTTCAGGGCACTCCGACTCATTTTTATGACACTGATCTCAAAGGAACGAAGGCCCAGCTCACGAATGGCCCAATCCAGAAAATGGCCCAAAACTGGCATGTTCGCTACACGTTCGCTACACGCTCGCCTAGCGAACGTTCGCTACACGCTCGCCTAGCGAACGTTCGCTACACGTTCTCTACCAGCTCGCCTAGCGAAGCTGACAGACAACAGAAAATTCCGGGCTTCATTCTGAGCCCATTAGGTCATGAAAAAGGCATTATAAATACCAGCACTTCAGTAATGAAAGGGGAACGAAAAACCGAGAGAGGGAGACGGACGGAAACCCTGGCACAGAAACCCTGGAGGCTACTTTAGAGAGTTCCGAGTGAAGAAACCCTGAAGGCCGCTCCTCCGCTCCGAAGCTACCGCCGCCCAACTCCATCCGATACCAAAAGCGATCAGTCTCTTCAACATAGCAGCTTAGTTGCAAGCAGGTTTGCGCATCACTATTGTTTTATGCTTTTAATCGGTAATCTCTATATACATAAAGCATCATGATTGAAGTTTCGAATACGTAATTTGATTTCACATGCGAATTTAAATATGCTTGAATATCATGAATGTTTGTCCATGTTATGCTTATAATCAAATGCCATAAAAGTTCAGGTTTTCGGAGGTCATGCTGCTGTTAAAACTTCAAACCCGTGGCCGCTCGCTAGCACATCGCTAAGCGAGCCTGTAGCGAGCATTCGCTGAGTCGTCGCTAGGCGAAGCAGAGGCGAACGGGACAGTGGCTGCTTTGTTTCTTTTCTATTCTATCTTACGTTTGTCTAATCATGATTTATTATAATTCTGCATCATTTGGCCTGAGTTCATGACTGTTGTGTTTATGTTATGGTGCAACTTTCAATTATACTTTATCTCGATGCTCTAATCCGTGTGTTGAATTGTGTAAAGGCTTACATATTCTCGAAGAGACGGCCGGCTAGGTATTCCACCTTATGTGTGGGATACCCTTATGGAGATTCACCATGAATTACTCAATTGATTTTAATGTATTAATTTCATGGTGAAGTTCCACCCTAGTGGCTTAATTGATCTTAATGTACCGATTTTAATATGGACCTAATTACTTAATCGACTACGGCTATCTAATTAATTGTAAAACTTTGCCTTTTAATACGCGATCTTGGACCTCTCTTTGTTACCCTACGATTACGGTATTATGGTCATGTCCCGCGAATGTGGGGATGCACTTAGCAAAGACCCTTCGGTTAAATCATCATAGTCCCTCGAACGTTGCCTTTGTCCCTCGATGACCCTTCGGTGTAGCCTACGGTTAAATGATGATAGTCCCTTCGAATGCTAAGGTATCCTCACAACTGTTGCCTTCAATGACCAATCGATGACCCTACGATGTCCCTTTACATCCAAAGGATAAAACTACTTACTTCTCAATAGTAAGGACAGTTTTACCCTCATAAGGATAGGAAATGCCCGGAAAGACCTCGGACAGGTATAACCCTTAATTGCTCATTCATAACCACTTTCAAAACAACTTTCAAAACTAAACAACTTCCCTTTTCAAAACAACTTTCAAAACTAAACGAGATAACCACTTTGTATACATTCATACAAGAATCATTAAAAAGTTAAATTCTCCTTTTCAAAACATTTTCTACACATTTTTCAAACACTTGTTCAAACGAGAAAAACATAAATGATTGAGCAATTAAGAGCCCATGGATAACCATGGATACAAAGGGTGTTAATACCTTCCCTTTGTATAATGTACCTCCCGAACCTAAGAATCTAAATTAAGGTCTTTCCTGTTCTTTTCCACCTTTCCTTATTGAATAAAAGAAAAGTCTGTGGCGACTCTTGCTAACCGCGACATTGCGATTAAAAACACATAAAAGTCAGTTCACCGTATGACAGAACTGGCGACTCTGCTGGGGACATACAAAGAGAGGTCACCTTAAAAACCATTTATGTTTTCAAACTGTTCCTTCTTTTGAGGGTATTTTATGCTTGAGTGAAAGATCCTACACCCGGATCTAGTGTACCTTAGGTAAGTAGCAATAGATCATCGCGACTATCCGGCGTATACTGGAATGGTTAAAATGATGGCTACGGTTAATGTGACACTTTGGATGTCCTGATGTTCCTCATGTTTACTTGAGGAAAAATTTGGCATTCGCGTGGTGTCATCAAAGCATTAACCAGACCTTTAGAATCCTAATTGACTCATCCTAGCCATTAGAAAGTAGTGAGATAACTGGCTTCGGTTCCGACTGGGGTTGGTTGATACTCGATACTACACTCTTTGAGATTGGACTTTAGGGAAGCTTTGGTCAACCACTTGGTGTTGCACTGAAGTGGACTTAAAGAAAGGTCAATGATTTGAGATCCTTCTAGAACCCGGTTACTATTCTAGGACAGGTTGAACCAACCAAACTTCAGTGGGGAGGGTACTTACCTATGGAACTCATGCAAGCCTTAAAACTTAGGAATGATGGTTGTGTGACTTGCTTGTGCTTGTTATTTACTTAACATCATAACATCATCATAACATCATGGCATTGAACTAACCATTTCGAGGACTTAGGGATTTAACTTTGCTCTATTTTGTAAAAAAAAAAAAAAAAAAGTTTCCTTTTTTTGGTAGTTTATGCAAAGTTAAATTCCAAAAGTCCTTGAAAACATTTCATACATTGCATAGCATAACATTGCATAACAGGTACTCTAAAGGGATCAATGTTCTCACGGTTTTCCTCCAAACAGAAAAATGGACCTCGAACAAACTGTCAAGGATCTCCATACTCAGAATGCTCAACTTCAGGAGATGATCTTGAACTTATCCAAGGGGCAGGAAGAACTGAAGGCTCTCTTGCTCGAGAAGAAAAAAGACAAGAAATCTGTGAGGCACATTAACCCGGGAAGAAGGCAGTTTACGAAGATCAATATGACTTTAGCACAAGCACTGCAGGGTATGCTAAAAGCAAATTTAATTACCCTCAGAGATCCTCCTGCAAAACCCAACACTACTTCTCCTAGTTATAATCCCGACGCCAGGTGTGCGTATCACTCCGATAGCCCCGGGCATAATACGAACGATTGTTGGTCGTTGAAGAATAAAATTCAGGATATGATCGACGCCGGAGAATTTGAATTGAATCCGCCTGAGACTCCTAAGGCCATCACTGCTCCTCTGCCTAATCATGACAAAACTCTTAATGCTATAGAGGATGCCGACAGCAATTGCGACCTGGATAGCTGGGTCTACCCAACAATTGGTGACGGACTCAATAATTGGAAGGCTGAAGACACTATCCCGATTTCCTTTAGTCGGGAGTAATTGTTATTGCTATTTTGGTATTTCAAAAGCATTGTGTCTATACCCGGGGCACAATAGCTAATTTTTCAAGGGTTTTGTCATTTTCATAAGCATATTCATATTCAATAAATCAATGGACTTTTTGCATTCAAATATTGCGCTCTTTATCTTTCCTGTCATTTTTCAAACAAGCTATGTTTTCTTGCACACACTCACGTAACAATTTGCCGATCCATATCCACTCTGGATCCTGTTGGTAATGACTCTGCTACTGTTCATTATGACTTTGAAAATCCGATCTACCAAGCCGAGGATGGAAGCGAGGAAGATTGTGAAGTCTCTGGAGAACTTGCCAGACTGTTACTGCAAGAAGAAAAGACTATACAGCCGCATGAGGAGTCAATTGAAACTGTAGATCTGAGTACTGAAATAAACAAGAAAGAAGTCAGAGGTTTCTTGGGGCACTCGAATTACATTGCCCGATTCATTCCCCACTTGACTGCTACCTGCAAACTATCTTCAAATTACTAAAAAAGAAAAATCAAGAGATGGTATGGAATGATGAAGGACAAAATCAAGAAGTATCTCCAAGAACCTCCAATCCTGATACCACCAGTTGAAGAAAGACTCTCATCATGTATTTGATCGTGTTAGAAAATTCAATGAGGTGTGCGTTGGGGCAACATGACGAGTCTGGTCGAAAAAGAGCATGCCATATACTGCCTTAGCAAAAGGTACCGACTGTGAAACAAGATACTCACAGCTTGAGAAAGCTTGCTGTGCTTTGGCTTGGGCTGCTCGCCGACTAAGACAGTATATGTTGAATCACACCACTTTATTGATTTCTAAGATGGATCTTATCAAATATACATTCGAGAAACCTGCTGTCTCCTGAAAGAGTTATCACTGATAATGGTACTAAACTGAACTCTGCATGCAGTTCAAAATAAAACACCATAACTCTTCTCCGTACCGGCCAAAGATGAACGGCGCCGTGGAGGCTGCTAACAATATCAAGAATATAACAGTAACATACAAAGACTGGCATGAGATGTTACCTTTTGCTCTTCATGGTTACCGCACTTCGACAGGGGCAACCCCTTTCTCTTTAGTCTATGGAATGGAAGCCGTTTTACCAGTGGAAGTTCAGATTCCCTCTCTAAGAATTGTGAAAGATGCAGGCTTAGATGAGGATGAATGGATTCAAACTCGACTCGATCAGATAAATCTGATTGATGAAAAGAGACTTGCGGCTGTTTGTCATGGGCAGATGTATCAGAAGCGCATGACCCAAGCATTCAACAAAAAGGTCAAGAGACGAGTGTACCAACTTGGCGCCTTGATGATCAAGCGTATCATCCTACCACAGGGTGGTCCCAGAGGCAAATAGACTCCCACATACGAAGGGCCATTTGTAGTTAAGAAGGTATTCTCTGGTGGAGCCATGATACTTGCTACGATGGACGGCGAAGATTTCCCGCATCCTGTGAACGCGAACATAGTTAAAAAATACTACGCATAAAAGAGACCCGCTAGGTCGACGTATCTAGGCAAAAGTAAGGGCATCCCGGCGAACCAAAAGGGTTCGGGCAAAAATTAGGGCTAAACGTATAAAAACGTACACCCGGCAAGTCGAAAACCTGAAAAGGCGGCTTGGGCAAAAAAGGGTATCCTGATGGACTGAAAACCTGAAAAGGCGGTCCAGGCAAAAATTAGGGATTAAAGCGTAAGACTATGTCCCGTTCTCAGTCAGCTTCAACCAAGTTCAAGGGACTGAACAAGCCAATCACTTCTATCCGACAGCAGGAGATGAGAGGCTTGAAGACATAATGACAGTAGTGGAATTAAAATCAATAGGACCTTTTCTGCATAGCTTTCTCTTTGTTTTCTTGACGATTTCCTCTTACTAGGATTTCTGTCTCCCTGTACACAAATTGCTTGTTTACAGGCCCTCTTTCAAAATCAATACAATTTCATTTCCAAAAAGATGCTTTTGTTTCACTTTCTCTGTTTTGTTTGCGTAAACGTCCATTGATTTAACTTGAATTGATTTATGCATTTGAATATGATCAATGTTTACCAAAAAATGCATGCCTAGAATAGTAATAGCAATTACTACACGACTTCAGGATCGAGGAGGTCTAATCACGCTTCCCAATGAATCCGTTGCTAATTCGATTCCTCGGCAACGCCAGTTATTCCCCAGAAGAAATTGGCATCACTAGACTGGTCATCTCTTCTACCCCCAGCCAGGCTCTGTTGAATATCTCTGCCATCAGATAAAAGTCAAATACCCCTAGCTAAGGAAGGATCATCAATACAAATATCTCCGACCAGAAGACTGAGATTTATTTCCCCAGTAGAGTCCCCTGGAAGAACGTTTCAGACACATAGTGCATTCATTACATCATTTCACATCACATACCTACATACAATTTTCATTCCGCATCATATACATTACATCATTTCATAACATATACATGTATGCAATGCTCTCATTTATTCCAGATGCATAATTCACTCATTACATCATTTCACAGCACACACATGCATACAACATTTGCATCTCATGCATCATGACATGGCATGAAGCTAACTTTATTTTTCAGGTTAATTATCCCCTGATACAGTCAAAACAAAGGTCCATTCAGACGGACATCTTTATCAGTTACATTCAAGATTCAACTATACCCCTCAGATACTGCCTAGCGTACGGTATATTCCGAGGTGCAGTCTAGCGTACGACTACTTTCTTCTTCAGATACATCTTTCAGATATACTCCATGTCGACATTCATTCTGACATCCTCCTAACGATGGCATCTATAAGCCCATCCCAAATATTCATTGCAAATACAACATATGCAAATACTATCAGATATAGCCTAGCGTACGGTTCATCCTGATTCATCTTAACATATGACTCCTTCAACTCAGATACGATCTAGCGTACGATCCATTCTGACCTTCAACAACTCAGATACGATCTAGCGTACGCTCCATTCTGACCTTCAACAACTCAGATACGATCTAGCGTACGATCCATTCTGACCTTCAACCACTCAAATACAGTCTAATGTACGACCAAGTTAGACCTTCAAGTCCTCGGAGGCCACTCAAATACTGTCTAATGTACGACCAAGTTAGACCTTTAAGTCCTCAGAGGCCACTCAAATACAGTCTAATGTACGACCAAGTTAGACCTTCAAGTCAGATTCTGCAAATACAGTCTAATGTACGACCAAGTTAGACCTTCAAGTCAGATTCTGCAAATACAGTCTAATGTACGACCAAGTTAGACCCTCAAGTCAGATTCTGCAAATACAGTCTAATGTACGACCAAGTTAGACCAGACGTTGCTCAAATACAGTCTAATGTACGACCAAGTTAGACCTTCAACGGCTCAAATACAGTCTAATGTACGACCAAGTTAGACCAGATGCCGCTCAAATACCGTCTAATGTACGACCAAGTTAGACCTTCAACGGCTCAAATACAGTCTAATGTACGACCAAGTTAGACCAGATGCCGCTCAAATACCGTCTAATGTACGACCAAGTTAGACCTTCAACGGCTCAAATACAGTCTAATGTACGACCAAGTTAGACCAGATGCCGCTCAAATACCGTCTAATGTACGACCAAGTTAGACCTTCAACGGCTCAAATACAGTCTAATGTATGACCAAGTTAGACCAGATGCTGCTCAAATACAGTCTAATGTACGACCAAGTTAGACCAGATGCTGCTCAGATACGGTTTAATGTACGACCAAGTTAGACCTTCATCTGCTCAGATGCTACCTAGTGATAGGTACAGCTCTGAAGTGTAGTCTAGTGTACGACTACCCCTTTTATAAGCAGATTCAGCCTAATGGACGGCTCATTCTGCTCAGATACGGTTTGATGTACGACCCAGTTAGACCTTCATCTGCTCAGATGCTACCTAGTGTACGGTATACTTCTGAAGTGTAGTCTAGCATATGACTACCCCCTTTTATAAGCAGATTCAGCCTAATGGACGGCTCATTCTGCTCAGATACGGTTTGATGTACGACCCAGTTAGACCTTCATCTGCTCAGATACTACCTAGTGTACGGTATACTTCTGAAGTGTAGTCTAGCATATGACTACCCCCTTTTATAATCAGATTCAGCCTAATGGACGGCTCATTCTGCTCAGATACGGTTTAATGTACGACCCAGTTAGACCTTCATCTCCTCAGATGCTACCTAGTGTACGGTATATTTCTGAAGTGTAGTCTAGCGTACGACTACCGGACGACTCATCTTGCGACTCCAATACGGTCTAGCATAAGACCCATTTGGATCTTCAACTCAGATACGATCTAGCATACGATCCGGTCTGATCTTCTATCCCCGATGAAATCACCCGCTTAATGGAGGTGTCGTTCTGCAACTCAGAGACGATCTAGCGTACGATCCATTCTGATTTTTCATCCTCAGCGAAGTCATCCGCCCAATGAACAACTCACTCTGGTATTCAGAGGCGATCTAGCGTATGACCCATTCTGATCCCTTATCCCCAGCAGCGTATAACACACTCTGACTCGGTACGACATCCATGTCTTCAGATATCGTCTAATGAACGACGCGCCCTGAAGTTCTCATCATCAAATTCCCTGGATGGCATCTTTAAGCCCATCTCCATCAAGACTAGCTCCTGATTGACAAGCGCAAATTTTTGGGCATTTTAGTGTTCAATAATCTTCCACCTCCAGACCACGAATGGTGCACATACCATTCTACTCTCTCGGTTCAAGAATATTGAACAGGGGCAGCTGTCATACCCCAAAATTTGCCCATTAATATTTCAAGACATTTTTCAGGGCACTCCGACTCATTTTTATGACACTGATCTCAAAGGAACGAAGGCCCAGCTCACGAATGGCCCAATCCAGAAAATGGCCCAAAACTGGCCTGTTCGCTACACGTTCGCTACACGCTCGCCTAGCGAACGTTCGCTACACGCTCGCCTAGCGAACGTTCGCTACACGCTCGCTACCAGCTCGCCTAGCGAAGCTGACAGACAACAGAAAATTCTGGGCTTCATTCTGAGCCCATTAGGTCATGAAAAAGGCATTATAAATACCAGCACTTCAGTAATGAAAGGGGAACGAAAAACCGAGAGAGGGAGACGGACGGAAACCCTGGCACAGAAACCCTGGAGGCTACTTTAGAGAGTTCCGAGTGAAGAAACCCTGAAGGCCGCTCCTCCGCTCCGAAGCTACCGCCGCCCAACTCCATCCGATACCAAAAGCGATCAGTCTCTTCAACATAGCAGCTTAGTTGCAAGCAGGTTTGCGCATCACTATTGTTTTATGCTTTTAATCGGTAATCTCTATATACATAAAGCATCATGATTGAAGTTTCGAATACGTAATTTGATTTCACATGCGAATTTAAATATGCTTGAATATCATGAATGTTTGTCCATGCTATGCTTATAATCAAATGCCATAAAAGTTCAGGTTTTCGGAGGTCATGCTGCTGTTAAAACTTCAAACCCGTGGCCGCTCGCTAGCACATCGCTAAGCGAGCCTGTAGCGAGCATTCGCTGAGCCGTCGCTAGGCGAAGCAGAGGCGAACGGGACAGTGGCTGCTTTGTTTCTTTTCTATTCTATCTTACGTTTGTCTAATCATGATTTATTATAATTCTGCATCATTTGGCCTGAGTTCATGACTGTTGTGTTTATGTTATGGTGCAACTTTCAATTATTCTTTATCTCGATGCTCTAATCCGTGTGTTGAATTGTGTAAAGGCTTACATATTCTCGAAGAGACGGCCGGCTAGGTATTCCACCTTATGTGTGGGATACCCTTATGGAGATTCACCATGAATTACTCAATTGATTTTAATGTATTAATTTCATGGTGAAGTTCCACCCTAGTGGCTTAATTGATCTTAATGTACCGATTTTAATATGGACCTAATTACTTAATCGACTACGGCTATCTAATTAATTGTAAAACTTTGCCTTTTAATACGCGATCTTGGACCTCTCTTTGTTACCCTACGATTACGGTATTATGGTCATGTCCCGCGAATGTGGGGATGCACTTAGCAAAGACCCTTCGGTTAAATCATCATAGTCCCTCGAACGTTGCCTTTGTCCCTCGATGACCCTTCGGTGTAGCCTACGGTTAAATGATGATAGTCCCTTCGAATGCTAAGGTATCCTCACAACTGTTGCCTTCAATGACCAATCGATGACCCTACGATGTCCCTTTACATCCAAAGGATAAAACTACTTACTTCTCAATAGTAAGGACAGTTTTACCCTCATAAGGATAGGAAATGCCCGGAAAGACCTCGGACAGGTATAACCCTTAATTGCTCATTCATAACCACTTTCAAAACAACTTTCAAAACTAAACAACTTCACTTTTCAAAACAACTTTCAAAACTAAACGAGATAACCACTTTGTATACATTCATACAAGAATCATTAAAAAGTTAAATTCTCCTTTTCAAAACATTTTCTACACATTTTTCAAACACTTGTTCAAACGAGAAAAACATAAATGATTGAGCAATTAAGAGCCCATGGATAACCATGGATACAAAGGGTGTTAATACCTTCCCTTTGTATAATGTACCTCCCGAACCTAAGAATCTAAATTAAGGTCTTTCCTGTTCTTTTCCACCTTTCCTTATTGGATAAAAGAAAAGTCGGTGGCGACTCTTGCTAACCGCGACATTGCGATTAAAAACACATAAAAGTCAGTTCACCGTATGACAGGTGTCTACTTCAGAGTTGTGGAATTGAATAAGCAACTAGAAGATTTGCTTGAGAACAAGTTTGTTCAATGATCGGGAAAATAGCAAGTGTACTATTTTGCCTTTTATAGTAATAATGAGGAAATTCCCTGAATGTCGATCTTAAGGACTGCAAGTCAATATTGAGTTTAAATTATCATTCAATTAAACAAAAAGTATTAATTTGGTTTTTAGGTGTAAAAATATAATAATAAAAGTAAAGGCAAAGAAGAATGAAAATAAGGGTTTATAGAGAAAAATGAACAATGCCATGGAAGGTGTATGATTTATCCCTGTAACAACTCAGAGTCACTATTGCATCAACAAATATCAATTACTACCAGTTCTTAAGGGTATTTTCTCCCAAGTCCTTGGTGAGAAAACCTTTAATCAATCTACCCTAATTTTTATGTCCATAGCCAATTAGGGTGAAGTTAAGCTTTATAATATCAAGAATACTCTGGTTCATACATGGTATCCCTAATCCTAGGTGATATCTACTGTAGAGTAACCTTATGAAAACCTTATCAATGGCGGTCCAGCCTAATGGATAACCACAAATCAATCTCGATTGGTCTGAAAGAGAAAGCAATAAACATACCAAAAGGTTATCGTAAAAACAATATTATAAATGCAAATGTAAACTCAAACTCATTACAAGTCTAAATCAGGGACACCCCCTAGCATTGGGGAGTTTAGCTACTCATATTGTTTAAAACAAATTCAAGATAAAAATTACACATTACAAGTAATTTGATGACTTTGATCTTCAATTGCTCCCGCTCATGAAAACCTTCAGCTCTCCGAATGCCTTGATCTCTGTAATACTTGATTGCTTCACAATACTGTATTTTTCCATATTCCAAAATGATTTTTCCTTTGGCAGAAGGTCCTCTTTTATAGTGAAATTTCCAAGCAGCAGTTGGACATGTCCTAAAATATCTCTGAAAAAGCCCAACGAACAAAAGCCCGAGAAAACTAAATTTTTGGGCTTGGGCTGACACGACCCGTCTAAGCTGACACAGGTGGCCGTGTCATCCTACTGTCCTGGATGACACGCCCTTGCCATGGGGTGACATGGCTGGTTGAGGTGCCTGACACAGCCCATGTCAGCTGACACGGATGGCCGTGTCAGGCCACTGTTTTCTTCAACACGTTCTCCCTTTCCTGACACGGCCCATGTCAGGTGACACGGGTGGCCATGTCAGGCCCTCTGTACCGGGGTTTTCTGCTCCTCTGCTTGTCGGAATCTTGCATTGTCTCATTCTGAGTTCCCTAGTTCTTCTACCTGGACCTGACGGACAAAAACACAGTTATCCCACGCATAAAATCATAAAAATATAACAATGACCAAAAATGCTTAAATATAATACCGGAAGTAAAACTAACTCGAAAAGTATAAAAAATGCTTGCACATTGTTTCAAAAGTCTCGGTTTCTTGTCGGATCATTAACGAAAACTTAATGCAAATGGTGACTGATCACAACCTCAAACTTAGCTCATTGCTTGTCCGCAAGTAATGTTTCAGACAACACTGTCACTCCTCAGAATTTTTATGTTTCTCACCACTGCTGAGACCATTCGCTAACGCCTTCCCCTTTTCTTTCCATGAGTCTTGCTTTTTCTTTGTAAGTTTTCATTCGCACTTCCACCTCAAAGCACCGTTTCACTTGTCAGCTTATATCACATTCTCACCAATTCTCTCGGGGTTAACTATTTTCACTCATAATTCAGAGTATGCAATATCAACTCGCAAGTTTGAATAGTCTCTCTTTTCCTATCACATACACACACCACACACACTTTTGAGGTCTTTCGGGTTGTAACTTGGCCTGGGTTAGGGTATGGATTATAAACAAAAACGGGAAACAAATGGGTTTTTGGTTCAGAGTCGATGTTACAGACTGTGTTTGTTTCTTTTATTTGCTCGATTTTTCTTTTTTTTTTCTATTTTTCTACCGAATACCCTTTTTCGTGCTTCTTTTTGAATCTTCGAGTTATAAAATTTTCTCTTTTTATTATTTATTTTTCTTTCTCTCGATTCAATTTTTTCTTTTTGTTCTCGCACTTTCTTGGGCTTTGGGAGTTTTTGGGGTTTTTACCCCAAACTTAGCTTTTCAACACAGTTTAAATGCATTAACATGACTCTGAACAGGGTAAGGAAGTGTTTTGGCCAAGGGGTACAATTATGGGGTTTAAACAAACAAATGGATATAGGCTCAAATGGGTTTAACGAGGGATATAGTTATCTAGGATGGCTAGAAAGGCTCAGAGTTAATTTCAAACAACGTGCCTCAGTGTGTGTATCATGCAGTGACAATCCCAAAGAATCTACGCAAATTCAGAGTGATAAAGACAAACCTGAATGTCACTCATGATGATCAATGTGTTTGGCTTTTTATGACTAACCATTTTTGGTTCAGCTTTGACAGGATCCACAATACTCTTTTAGCCTGGTGTGATTTCTTCCTTACTTCAGAATGTATAAGATACACATGTTGGTTAAGTTGTATACGTTGCGTCCGATCTTAATTTCAGCATTGTCAACTTCCTGGGGAGATCCTTCACAATAAAAAATGGTAAATGGGGTGATCCTTTCAACCACTCCCAATCGTGATCATTACTATTTCCAACCTATCAACACAGGCTTGAAACACTCGCAGCATAATGTACCTTCAAACAAAAAACCAAATCTAGAATGCACAAAAGTAAAATAATAAAATACTGAGATAAAATAATAAAATACTGAAAATAAAATACCAATAAAAGACATAAAATTTCCCCCACACTTGAACTCAACATTGTCCACAATGTTTGCGAACAAGAGCGAAGGAGGACACTCACAGTACCCTACTAAGGAGGTAGTTATAGGAAATGCAACATCAACTGTCACATCATGCTGCTCATCTCATCCAACATCGCCCCCTGACAGGCTTGCTTCATGCCTTGCCGTTGTTGTTCCGTCCTCAAGTCACATATTTCGGTTTGTACTCAGGTCCATTGGTCAATGGACCAGGAAGATGAACCCGCCTCCTGCTGGGTAGGTTCCTGATGTGGTGGTACAAACTGGTCCTGAGGTGCTTGAGGTTCTTCTTCTGCCTCTGTGCCCTCCACCTGGTCATCTATAAACTGATCACCTGCAGTAAAATGGTCAGTGTCGTAGCCTTCCTCTGTGTCAGGGTCAGCGCTCACATACAGTCAATTAGCATAATCAGTAATATCAACTATGTCCGAATCCGGCAGAGCGATAATAAACCTCTTATGGATAAGAGCATAATAGTAAGTAGGGGCAACAACAATCATACCTTGTGAAATTAGAGCAGACATGTCAATTTTGGTCTTACCCATAATTGGCGTGTCTTCGAGTAAAACAGCTTGATACCCGAAATGCTCAGTGATTTGGGTGATCATCCCACCTACGGATATGCCTCCGGAGTCGGCTCGGCCAACTCTGCCCAGATAGTCCGCTGCAAATGCAGCTACGTTGATGGCCTTGTTTTGTGCCATCGAGTACATAAAGAATAACTCTCTCTGAGTAGCTACCATTGTGCTATCGCCTCTTCCAAACAGGGTGTAGGTCAAACCCTTCTGAGCATACTTGAAATATGGATTCTGGATGCCCGAGGCCTTATCACCTTTGGAGGTGTAATCCTTCCTCCCGGTGATGGCAATCTAGAAATCCTTAGGTGAGAACCCATCTGGGACTGCTCCTGGTCCGTACAGAGGGAGTCAGAGTATCGCTGCTAACTCCTTAACAGATAACTCATGATAATTATTAAATAACCGGAAACGCAAAATGCCGAAATAATACATGGTCGTGTCTATCCACCGCTTCTCAAGTTGGAATTCCAATATGCTGAGGAATTCGAGAGTGATGCGCTCGTATGTTGGCGCTTCCAGACTCATGAACTCTAGCATTCCTAAAACATGGAACATCCGGTATACCTCCATTTTGAGCCCAAGTGCGTTCAGAGTATGCTCACACATGTACCTCGTCGGCGTGAGTTTGTGCTTCTGGTGAATTTGGTATCTCTTTTCTTGTTTCGGATTGTCAAACACGATGTTGTGTGGATTTGAATTCTGACTCGGGCTTCCGTGACTTCGCCATCTCCGCGAGCTGTTGCTTTCCGGTGAGAATTCTCCTCGGGGGCATTTTGGACCTTCGAAAATAGAAATTATTTGAACTATTGAGTTAGGAAATTCCGAAACCGTTGTTAGGACGGGGACGAGTGGAGTAATATTTGTGAAGGGTGTTTTTGCGATAGGTGAGTGGAAATGTGGGTTATGAAAGGTTTTAGGTTGTGGGGTATGTGAGTTTTAATGGAGGTTGGAAGGTTTTGAGAGAAAGAGAGTAAGAGTGATGAGAGAGAATAATGAGTTGGTAATAAAAAATCTGATAATGATAAGGTGAATGGGAAAATTTATGGTTAATGGTGGATTAAATGTGTCGGTCCCACTAAAAATTCAGATTTCTAAAAAAAATTCAAATTTTCCGCCTGCCTGACACGATCGTGTCAGCCGACACTGGTGGCCGTGTCAGGCTACTATATCTCACCACATTTGGGGAATGACCTTTAGTGCTCCCGACACAGGCCGTGTCAGGCTACTATTGATCAATAAAATTTCATGCCACCTTCAGTGGTCCTGACACAGCCTGTGTCAGGCCACTGTTTTTCCACTTTTTTTGGTTTAATTTTACACCCTCCTGACACGGCCCGTGTCAGCAGACACGGGTGACCATGTCAGCAGACACGGGTGACCATGTCAGGCTGCCTTTTTGGCCGTTTTTTGGCTTTCTCTCTGGTTCAACTGCTGGTATCTTTGGCCATGTTGATCATTCTTTTGCATGACTTGGACATTTGTTGACGTGATGTTCCCTCCTTGTAGAGCTCCTGTGTAAACCTACAAACACACATAACTGATTAAATATAAAATGTGTGAGTTGCCTCCCACGAAGCACTTCATTTAACGTCGCATGGCTCGACAGTTCTCCATCTGCTTAGGTGAGACGGATTTTGTCGATTGGACCACCCTCCTGGTCTTGTAGGTACGGTTTGACTCTCTGCCCATTCACCTTGAACGTGTCTCCGTTTGCGGGATTTCTTAGTTCAACGGCTCCATGCGCAAATACTTTTTGTATCAAAAAGGGTCCCGACCATCTTGACCTTAGTTTCCCTGGGAATAGCTTCAACCTTGAGTTAAATAATAAGACCAATTGTCCTTCCTAAAGTTCTTTCTTTTGAATGCGCCTGTCATGCCATGTTTCGGTTTGCTCTTTGTATATCTTGGCATTCTCATATGCTCGATTTCTGAATTCTTCCAGCTCTTTTAATTGGAGGATCTGAGATTTACCCGCTTTGGAAAGATCATAGTTGAGGAATTTTATAGCCCAGAATGCTCTATGCTCAAGTTCGAGTGGTAGATGATGTAACAACCCAATTTTAGTATTTATTTCTTATATTATTATACTATTTTATTTTATTTATTTGGGGTGTTAATTAATTAATTGGTTATTAGGTAGGATAATAATTGATTATATTAATTAACTTGGTGTGTTAATCAATTATTTAGTTGATATGAGATATAATGAATAATTGAATTAATTGACTTGGTGTGTATATTGTGTTAGTTTAATTTATTTGAACTAAATAGAGATATTATAATACTATGTCTTATTGGGCCTAATAATTAAATTAGAGGTATCATTTCTTAAGCCCAAATATAATACTAGGATAGTAAGAGGTGAGGAGAGTGAGAAGTAGCACTCACTTGGTCATTTCACGGCAATAGAGATAGAAAAGAGGAAAAAGTAAGGAGAAGAGGGGAAAAACAAGGCAGAAGCTAGGATTTCCAGAATATTGAAGAGGTAAGGGGGAGAATCCTTATTATTATGGGTTAGTATAATTGGGTCAATGGGTAAAAATATGTTTAGGTTGAAATCCCTAATTTTTATGGTTTTTTGAAATTGTTAGGTTTTGATGAGTAATCTTTGATTTGTGATGATTAATTGTGTTTGGAATTGAAATATGGGTGAAATTGAGGGATAGATTGAGAATCCAATTTGATATTTTATATTGTAGCGTCACTACTTGTTTTTCTTTTCTCACTATATACTATATAGCACCATTTCTCCATGCTAGAAAAATTCTAATTTAAACGGGTTAACCGGTTACCCCAAAACTGTTAACCAGTTACATGCTAACAAAATCTGCCCAGAAATTGAATTTTGTTTCGGGTTAACCGGTTACCACTATTGAAAAAAGGAAAAATTGAGAACTTTTAAAAGCTGTAACCATTTTGAAATAAAATCTAAGTGTCCATATAATATTATGCATGCAACAATCAGTTGAACACTTTATATATAAACATTAACTAAGATTAAATTCCAATACCTTTGTGATCAATTTCTCGAGCGACTTTGAGCTATGTATGATTGAAACTTTGTGTGAATTTGCTCTATTGAAGTCTTGATCCATTCTTTGATGATTGACCTTGTACGTGCATCGTTGTCTTCATCAAAATACTCGAGAAGCCATGTCTTCACATTTACTAGTGTTAATTGGAAATTGTGTGCGTATTTGATAATTAGCCTATATATGTGAATAGTATATTTGTTATGGATGTGTATACGTACAATTGGTGTATAATTCATAGAGTTGAATTATGATGATATGTGGAATGTTAAGATGGTAGAGATGATCTTAATTGCATATATTATTGGTATTTGTACATTCATTCATGGCATGGTCAGCTTTATGGTGGAAGCGGTGAAACTGTGGGTTCACATGGTAATAGACGTTGATCCTTGAATGGAAATAGGCGTAGAAGACGTTGATCCTTAATTGGAAATAGGCGTAGTGGCTTTGATCTTGTTCGGATCGGAAGTGTGGCTTGGATTCTAGATATTGAATCAGAAAGCGGTGAAACGTTGGGTTCACATTGCGGTACCACATGCATAGAGTCACATGTCTTGCATTGAGTCACGTTAGAGTTATGTGATAATTGAATATATGCATTGATGTGATTGTTATGTGTGTATGAGATATGGTAATTGAATTTGGTGATGTTTGGATACATAACTTGGTAAAATATGTGATTATGTGATAATTATAGTTATGTGTATATTTGGGAATATAGCATTGGATTTTAATATTATACTCCTTGAGTTTTGATGTATGCTTGAAACATGTGAAATAAATATTGGTTAGTATTAGTTACATGGTTATACAAGGTGTGGGCAATTCCTTTAATTGTTGATTTAATCATTGTGCTTTATTATACTTTCTTCATAATGATTCGAATTCTCACCCTTCTGTTTTAATGTTGCCCTCGTTTGGCGACATGCAGGTTCTGACGCTTAGTAGCTCACTCGAGATTTAGCCGGAGAATTTCCGTGTTTTGGCTTGGAGACTAGGTAGTGAGTCAATGCTCTGGTCATGTAACATTGGGTAGATTAGTAGTATTGAACTCATGTCTTATTTGGATATGTATTATGTTATTACTTGTGAACATGTTTATTTGCAATTTGTTGTTTGAGAGGCCATAGTGCCAAATATTCTGGATATGGTTTTATTTTATCTTGAGGAGATTATTGAGAGATGATCATGGTATGGGACATGAATCATTTTATGAAATACATGAGTATTCATTAATTTTCGCTGCGAACGCATATTCTTGATGATTCATGATATTTGAAATGTGTTATTTTAAATGACCAGGTGTATTGTATATTGATGATGAATGATGTTGGTTTTTGAAAGCTTTTAGTTTTTGAAAACGTCGATGTGACGCCCTTTTGTTTATATGGGTGCTTATTCATTCTGATTATATGTTAAGTATTTTGGGGTATAAAAAGGGGTGTTACATTAGTGGTATCAGAGCATGGTCGACCAGTTGGTCAATAATCCTTAATGTTTTCTAATCCTGTTGTATTCGATTTGTGTATCTGACACGATCGATATTGTTGGTCTGGTTGTTTGGGCTGTTTAGGACGATGGTTGTAGGCAGGAATGATGATGCCATTGCTGAGGCGTTGAGGATGTTGCCTTGATCCATTGGTCAGATCCCTCAAGCGAATGCTGGTAACCGCAATGGAGATGATGATGAGTTCCGTGCTTTGGGGAGGTTCCAGAGGAACAATCCTCCTGTCTTTGAGGGTGAGCATGAACCTGATAAAGCTCAAGCTTGGCTGAAGGCAATTGAGAAGATCTTCAAAGTCATGAACTGTACTGATGCTCAGAAAGTGTAGTTTGGTACTCATATGCTTGAGAAGGAAGCTGAAGATTGGTGGAACAACACTCTTCAGAGGTTTAAAGAAGATGGCATTGAGGTTACTTGGGCTCTTTTCCGTGATGTCTTCTTGGAGAACTATTTTCCAGAAGATTGTCGTGGGAAGAAAGAGGTGGAGTTCCTTGAATTGAAGCAAGGAAATGGTATTGTTGCTGAATATGCTGCTAGATTTCAGGAGCTTATCAAGTATTGTCCTCACTACAATACTGCTAATGCTGAGAGATCTAAATGCTTGAAGTTTGTGAATGGCTTGAGACATGATATCAAGAAGGCCATTGGTTACCAACAGATTACTCGTTTTGTGGAGTTGGTTAACAAGAGTCGGATTTATGATGAGGATAGTAGGGAGAGTGCTTCTTTCTACAAGAGTTTGAAGGGGAAAAATCAGGATCGTGGGAAACCGTATGATGACAAGAGGAAACAATCTGGTTTTGGCAAGAAGCCAAGTGGGGGAGGATCTTCTACTCCACTTAAGTGTTTCAAATGTGGTGTTGAAGGTCATCGTGTTGTTGATTGTGGTAAGGATTCTGTGACATGTTTCAAGTGTGGCAAGAGTGGTCACAAAGCAAACAAGTATGGAGTTGGTTCGAGTGTGACTTGTTACAATTATGGTGAGAAAGGTCACATTAGTACCAAAAGTGATAAGCCAAAGAAGGAGCAAGTGAAGGGAAAAGTGTTTGCATTGTCTGGTGCGGAGGCCACTATCGATGATAGGCTAATCCAAGGTACGTGCTTTATTAATGGTACACCTTTGATTGCCATTATTGATACCGGTGCAACACATTCTTTCATTTCTTTGGATTGTGCTAAGAGATTGAATCTTATATTATCTGATATGCGTATAAGTATGGTTATTGATACACCTGCTATGGGTTCTGTTTCTACTATGTGTGTCTGAATTGTCCGTTGAGTATCTTTGGTAGGGATTTTGGAATTGATTTAGTCTGTCTTCCTTTAGAGCAGCTTGATGTGATTTTGGGTATGAATTGGTTAGAATTTAATCGGGTGTATATCAACTGTTTTGAGAAGACGGTTATTTTTCCTGAGGTTGGTGCTAAGGAAGATTGGTTTGTGTCTGCTAAGCAAGTTGATGAATCGGTGCAAGATGGTGCCGAGTTGTTTATGTTGTTGGCAACTTTGGATATTCGTGAGAAGAGGACGATTGAAGAATTGCCAATAGTTTGTGAGTTTGCGGAGGTATTTCCGGAAGATATAAGTGATTTACCGCCGGAATGTGAAGTTGAGTTTTCGGTTGATTTAGTTCCTGGAACTAGTCCTGTATCGATGGCTCCCTATAGAATGTCTGCTTATGAGTTGAAAGAGTTGAAGAGTCAACTTGAAGACTTGCTTGAGAAGAGGTTTATTCGTCCTAGTGTGTCGTCGTGGGGTGCACCTGTTCTGTTGGTCAAGAAGAAAGAAGGTTCTATGAGATTATGTGTTGATTATAGACAACTGAACAAAGTGACGATTAAGAACAAGTATCCATTTCCAAGGATTGACGATCTGATGGATCAGCTGGTTGGAGCTTGTGTGTTTAGCAAGATTGATTTGAGGTCTGGGTATCATCAGATTCGTGTAAAGGCTGAGGATATTCAAAAGACTGCTTTTCGGACAAGGTATGGTCACTACGAGTACTCCGTGATGCCTTTTGGTGTGACTAATGCACCTGGTGTATTTATGGAGTAAATGAATATAATTTTTCATGATTATCTGGATAAGTTTGTTGTTGTGTTCATCGATGATATATTGATTTATTCTAAGAGTGAAGAGGATCATGCCGAGCATTTGAAGGTTGTGTTATCGGTGTTGAAAGAGAAGAAGTTGTTTGCTAAACTCTCTAAATGTGAGTTTTGGTTGAGTGAAGTAAGTTTTCTTGGGCATGTGATTTCGAGTGGTGGTATTTTTGTAGATCCTACGAAGATTGAAGTTGTATCTCGATGGGAAGCTCCTAAGTCTGTTGCTGAGATTAGAAGTTTCCTTGGTTTGGCTGGTTATTATAGGAAGTTCATTGAAGGATTTTCTAAGTTGTCGTTACCGTTGACGCAATTGACTAGGAAAGGTAAAGCTTTCATTTGGACTTCGCAGTATGAAGCAAATTTTCAAGAGCTTAAGAGAAGATTGACTACAGCTCCTATTTTGATTTTACCGGATCCGTTAGAACCTTTCGTTGTGTATTGTGATGCTTCTTTGTTGGGTTTGGGAGGTGTTTTGATGTAAAAAGGGCAAGTGGTAGCTTATGCTTCAAGGCAACTTAAAGTTCATGAGAGGAATTATCGGACGCATGATTTAGAGTTGGCCGCCGTTGTGTTTGTGTTGAAGCTTTGGAGGCATTATTTGTTTGGATCGAGATTTGATGTGTTTAGTGATCACAAGAGTTTGAAGTACTTGTTTGATCAGAAAGAATTGAATATGAGGCAAAGAAGATGGTTGGAATTCTTGAAAGATTATGATTTTGGTTTGAATTACCATCCTGGAAAGGCGAATGTTGTAGCCGATGCATTGAGTAGGAAGTCATTGCACATGTTTATGTTGATGATTCGAGAGTTTTAATTGTTGGAGCAATTTAGAGATTTGAGTTTGGTTGGTGAAGCGACGTCTTCGTGTGTTAAGCTTGATATGTTAAAGCTTACGTGTGGCATTCTTGACGAGATTAGAGAAGGTCAGAAGTCAGATTTGAAATTAGTCAATGTTATGACATTGATTAATCAAGGCAAATGTGGTGACTTTTGAATTGATGAGAATGGTATCATGAGGTGTCGTGATCGAGTTTGTGTTCTGGATGTTGCGGATTTGAAAAAGAGGATTCTTGAGGAAGGGCATAGAAGTGCTCTGAGTATTCATCCTGGTGCTACTAAAATGTATCAAGACTTGAGGAAGATGTTTTGGTGGCAAGGTATGAAGAAGGATGTAGCAGAACTTGTGTATTCATGTTTGACTTGTCAAAAGTCAAAGATTGAACATCAAAAGCCGTCTGGTTTGATGCAATCGTTATCTATTCCCGAGTGGAAGTGGGATAGTATCTCTATGGATTTTGTTTCGGGTTTGCCGAGAACATCGAGTAATTGTGATGCGCTTTGGGTCGTTGTGGACAGGTTGATGAAATGTGCTCATTTTATTCCAATGAGGATGGATTATTCGATGGAGAGATTGGCTAAGTTGTACATCGAGAGGATTGTGTGTTTGCATGGTATTCTGTCGAGCATTGTTTCGGATAGAGATCCGAGGTTCACTTCGAGATTTTGGGAAGGTTTGCAAAGTGCTTTGGGTACGAAGTTACGTTTGAGTTCGGCATATCATCCGCAAACTGATGGTCAAACGGAGAGGACTATTCAGTCACTTGAAGATCTTTTGAGGTCTTGTGTTTTGGAACAAGGAGGAAATTGGGATAGTTTCTTGCCTTTGATCGAGTTTACGTATAACAACAATTTCCATTCGAGTATTGAAATGGCACCTTTTGAGGCTCTTTATGGTAGAAGGTGTAGAACTCCTTTGTGTTGGTACGAATCGGGAGAGAGTGTTGTGATTAAACCCGAGTTGATTCAAGAGACTACGGATAAGATTAAGATGATTCAAGAGAAGATGAAGGCTTCTCAGAGTCGTCAAAAGAGTTATCATGATAAGAGGAGGAAGACTCTTGAGTTTGAGAAAGATAAGCATGTGTTTCTTCGAGTTACACCAATAACGGGTGTTGGTAGAGCTTTGAAGTCGCGTAAGTTGACGCCGCGTTTCATTGGTCCTTATCAGATTTCCGAGAGGGTAGGTGAAGTGGCATATCGGATTGCATTGCCACCGTCTCTTTCTAATCTTCATGATGTGAACCATGTGTCTCAATTGAGGAGGTACACTGCGGATCCATCGCATGTTGTTCCATTAGATGATGTTCAAGTGAGGGATAATTTGACGGTTGATACATCACCTATGCGAATTGAAGATCGAGAAGTGAAGAAGCTTCGTGGTAAGGAGATTGCTTTGGTGAAAGTGATATGGGGCGGAGCCGCCAATGTCAATATCACTTGGGAACTCGAGGATGAGATGAAGGAATCGTATCCGGAGTTGTTCGTTTGAGGTAATTTTCGAGGCCGAAAATCTTTTAAGTGGGGGAGAGTTGTAACAACCCAATTTTAGTATTTATTTCTTATATTATTATACTATTTTATTTTATTTATTTGGGGTGTTAATTAATTAATTGGTTGTTAGGTAGTATAATAATTGATTATATTAATTAACTTGGTGTGTTAATCAATTATTTAGTTGATATGAGATATAATGAATAATTGAATTAATTGACTTAGTGTGTATATTGTGTTGGTTTAATTTATTTGAACTAAATAGAGATATTATAATACTATGTCTTATTGGGCCTAATAATTAAATTAGAGGTATCATTTCTTAAGCTCAAATATAATACTAGGATAGTAAGAGGTGAGGAGAGTGAGAAGTAGCACTCACTTGGTCATTTCACGGCAACAGAGATAGAAAAGAGGAAAAAGTAAGGAGAAGAGGGGAAGAACAAGGGAGAAGCTAGAATTTCCAGAAAATTGAAGAGGTAAGGGGGAGAATCCTTATTATTATGAGTTAGTATAATTGGGTCAATGGGTAAAAATATGTTTAGGTTGAAATCCCTAATTTTTATGGTTTTTTGAAATTGTTAGGTTTTGATGAGTAATCTTTGATTGTGATGATTAATTGTGTTTGGAATTGATATATGGGTGAAATTGAGGGATAAATTGAGAATCCAATTTGATATTTTATACTGTAGCGTCACTACTTGTTTTTATTTTCTCACTATATACTATATAACACCATTTCTCCATGCCAGAAAAATTCAAATTTAAACGGGTTAACCGGTTACCCCAAAAGTGTTAACCGGTTACATGCTAACAAAATCTGCCCAGAAATTGAATTTTGTTTCGGGTTAACCGGTTACCCCAAAAGTGTTAACCGGTTACCACTATTGAAAAAAGGAAAAATTGAGAACTTTTAAAAGCTGTAACCATTTTGAAATAAAATCTAAGTGTCCATATCATATTATGCATGCAACAATCAATTGAACACTTTATATATAAACATTAACTAAGATTAAATTCCAATACCTTTGTGATCAATTTCTCGAGCGACTTTGAGCTATGTATGATTGAAACTTTGTGTGAATTTTCTCTATTGAAGTCTTGATCCATTCTTTGATGATTGACCTTGTACGTATATCGTTGTCTTCATCAAAATACTCGAGAAGCCATGTCTTCACAGTTACTAGTGTTAATTGGAAATTGTGTGCGTATTTGATAATTAGCCTATATATGTGAATAGTATATTTGTTATGGATGTGTATACGTACAATTGGTGGATAATTCATAGAGTTGAATTATGGTGATATGTGGAATGTTAAGATGGTAGAGATGATCTTAATTGCATATATTATTGGTATTTGTACATTCATTCATGGCGTGGTCAGCTTTATGGTGGAAGCGGTGAAACTGTGGGTTCACATGGTAATAGACGTTGATCCTTGAATGGAAATAGGCGTAGAAGACGTTGATCCTTAATTGGAAATAGGCGTAGTGGCTTTGATCTTGTTCGGATCGGAAGTGTGGCTTGGATTCTAGATATTGAATCGGAAAGCGGTGAAACGTTGGGTTCACATTGCGGTACCACATGCATAGAGTCACATGTCTTGCATTGAGTCACATTAGAGTTATGTGATAATTGAATATATGCATTGATGTGATTGTTATGTGTGTATGAGATATGGTAATTGAATTTGGTGATGTTTGGATACATAACTTGGTAAAATATGTGATTATGTGATAATTATAGTTATGTGTATATTTGGGAATATAGCATTGGATTTTAATATTATACTCCTTGAGTTTTGATGTATGCTTGAAACATGTGAAATAAACATTGGTTAGTATTAGTTACATGGTTATACAAGGTGTGAGCAATTCCTTTAATTGTTGATTTAATCATTGTGCTTTATTATACTTTCTTCATAATGATTCGAATTCTCACCCTTCTGTTTTAATGTTGCCCTCGTTTGGCGACATGCAGGTTCTGACGCTTAGTAGCTCACTCGAGATTTAGCCGGAGAATTTCCGTGTTTTGGCTTGGAGACTAGGTAGTGAGTCAATGCTCTGGTCATGTAACATTGGGTAGATTAGTAGTATTGAACTCATGTCTTATTTGGATATGTATTATGTTATTACTTGTGAACATGTTTATTTGCAATTTGCTGTTTGAGAGGCCATAGTGCCAAATATTCTGGATATGGTTTTATTTTATCTTGAGGAGATTATTGAGAGATGATCATGGTATGGGACATGAATCATTTTATGAAATACATGAGTATTCATTAATTTTCGCTGCGAACGCATATTCTTGATGATTCATGATATTTGAAATGTGTTATTTTAAATGACCAGGTGTATTGTATATTGATGATGAATGATGTTGGTTTTTGAAAGCTTTTAGTTTTTGAAAACGTTGATGTGACGCCCTTTTGTTTATATGCGTTCTTATTCACTCTGATTATATGTTAAGTATTTTGGCGTATAAAAAGGGGTGTTACAGATGACAAGCTTTACCATAGATCAGTTGATACGGGGACATACCTATTGGTGTTTTGAATGTTTTAGGTATGCCTAGAGTGCATCATCGAGCTTGATTGACCAATCTTTTCGTGAGGTGTTAACGGTATTTTCTAGGATTTGCTTGATTTTCCGATTTGATACCTCAACCTGTCCACTAGTCTGGGGGTGGTACGGTGTGGCGATTCTATGCTTGACATTGTATTTCCTCAGTAGGTTCTCCATCAGCTTATTGACGAAGTGGGTACCTTCGTCACTAATCAGTGCTCTTGGTACCCTAAACCGTGCAAAGATACAATTCTTGAGGAAATTTATTACCACTTTCGCGTCATTCGTG
Organism: Lathyrus oleraceus; assembly: GCF_024323335.1. NCBI lineage: Eukaryota > Viridiplantae > Streptophyta > Magnoliopsida > Fabales > Fabaceae > Lathyrus > Lathyrus oleraceus. The sequence continues at coordinate 233,261,292 of NC_066581.1, forward strand.
GGTAGTGCTACTGCTTTCACCCATTTCGACATATAATCAACTGCGACCAGATTGTATTGCTTTCCAAAGGACGGTGGGAAGGGTCCCATAAAATCTATTCCCCACACATCGAACAGTTCTACCTCTAACATGGCATTCTGAGGCATCTGATTTCTTTTGGATCTGTTTCCTGTTCTCTGACATCTGTCGCACTCTTTTACCACTTCTTGTGCATCTTTGAATAATATAGGCCAGTATAATCCAGACTGGAGTACTTTTGCTGCGGTTCTATCTCCGCCAAAATGTCCTTCATATTCTGAGTTGTGACAGGCTTTTAGGGTGTCCCTTTTATCTTCCTCTGGAACACATCTCCTGACCAGGCCATCTAATCCCTTTTTGTAAAGGAATGGATCGTCCCACACATAAAACCTACAATCATGCAAAAACTGTTTTCTTCTGTTAGAGTCAAAGTTATCAGGTATTAGTCCACCTACCACAAAGTTCGTGTAATCGACGAACCATGGGATATGTGTAACGGCTAGGATACGTTCGTCTGTGAACTCATCTCTGATGGGGTGTGTTTCTTCTGTTTCTTGAATCTGAGTCATCCGAGACAAGTGATCAGCAATAGTGTTTTCACTACCTTTTTTGTCTATGATTTCCAGGTCAAATTCTTGTAGTAGTGGGATCCATCGCAGCAGCCTTGGCTTTGATTCCTGTTTGACAAAAAGATATTTTAGAGCAACATGGTCAGTGTACACAATTACCTTTTATCCCAATAGATAGGACTTGAACTTGTCAAACACGTACACCACCTCCAGGAGTTCTTTTTCAGTGGTTGCATAGTTCATTTGAGCAAGGTTCAATACATGGCTTGCATAATATATCACATGTAAGAGCTTCTCCTTGTGTTGCCCTAGTACTGCCCCTATTGCGTTATCACCAGTATCTCACATTATCTCAAAAGGAAGAGACCAATCAGGGGCAATAACTATTGGGGCTGACACAAGTTCCTTCTTCAAGGTTTCGAAGGCCTGCTTGCATTCCTTGTTAAATAAGAATGGTGTATCTTTCACCAGTAGACTAGTGAGTGGTTTTGTGATCTTTGAGAAATCTTTTATGAACCTGCGGTAGAACCCTGCATGTCCTAAGAAGCTTCAGATGCCTTTTTCATTTACCGGAGGTGGTAAATTTGCTATTACCTCCACTTTTGCTATGTCCACTTCGATACCTTGGTTGGAGATCTTGTGTCCCAAGACTATTCCTTCACGTACCATGAAGTGACATTTTTCCCTATTCATAATCAAATTTGTTTGTTGGCATCTTTCTAACACAAGTGACGAGTTAGTCAAACAATTATCAAATGAAGAACCGAATACTGAAAAGTAATCCATAAATACTTTCATATGCTTTTCGAGCATGTCAGCAAAGATTGATGTCATACACCTTTGAAAAGTGGTCGGTGTGTTGCACAACCCAAATGACATTCTTCTATAAGCAAAAATACCATAGGGGCATGTGAATGCAGTCTTCTCTTGATTTTCAAGGGCAACAGCAATCTGGTTGTACCCCGAGTAACCATCTAGGAAACAATAGTAATCGTGTTCGGCTAACCTTTCCAGCATTTGATCAACGAATGGTAGCGGGAAGTGATCCTTCCTTGTTGCTACGTTTAATCTTCTGTAGTCTATGCATACTCTCCAACCTGTAACCATTCGGGTTGGAATCAACTCATTCTTCTCATTTTTTATCACTATAGTGCCCCCTTTTTTTGTACCACTTGGACTGGACTCACCCAAGAACTATCGGAAATAGGATAAATTAGGCCCGCATCCAAGAGTTTTACAACTTCTTTGTGTACCACTTCTTTCATGGCTGGGTTAAGTCTTCGTTGTGGTTGCACCACCAGTTTGTGATCATCTTCCATTAAGATCTTGTGCATGCAAATGGTCGGGCTTATACCTTTCAAGTCCTCAATTGCCCATCCGATTGCAGCTTTGTATTTTTTTAGAACTTGAATGAGTTCTGCTTCTTGGACACTTTGTAGACTGGAATTGATAATAGCTGGACATTTTTTCTTAGTGTCCAGAAATACATACTTCAGATTTGTTGGTAATTGCTTCAGATTTACCCTTGTTTTTGGTTCTTCAGTGACATCTGATGGTGGTGGTCTTAAATCTTCCCACCGGTGTGGTCTAAATCTAATCCATTCAGGTTGTTTTTCAATCATAGCGAGCACCTCAGACTCTCCTTCATCTTCATCACTTTCAAAAATTGATAGACTTAAGACCCGTTCTAGTGGTGACTGGGGTCTATGCCTTTCATTTTCTTGAGCAATTACTTAATCTATTATCTCTATAGTGTTGCTTGTGCCAATATCATCTTTGTATTGCATTGTGTTCCTCACATCTATTTTTAACTCTTCATCATAGACCTTGAGGGTCATAGTTCCTTCCTCGATGTCTATCATATAATGTCCTGTTTCTAAGAAAGGTCTGCCCAATATGAGAGGAATCTCCTCATCTTCAGGCATTTCCAGAATGGCGAAGTCAACTGGAAAACAAACTTGTAAATTTTTACAAGAACATCTTCCACAATCCCATAGGGTCGCCTCATAGAGCGATCAACAAACTGAAGTGTCATTCGAGTATCTTGAACGGAGCCGATGCCTAATTTTTTATAGATGGACAGTGGCATCAAGCTTACACTCGCTCCTAAGTCAATCAGAGTTTTCTTGAATTTTCTATCACCAATAGTGCATGGAATAGTAACCGATCCCTTGTCTTTCTTTTTCACTGGAATTTTCATGCCTTGGAGAATGGCACTGCATGTTTCAGTTAGGATGATCGGATCTATCTCAATGGAATGCTTCGTGGAGATGATGTCTTTCATGAACTTGGCATATATTGGCATTTGTTCTAATGCCTCAGAAAAAGGGATGTTGATTTCGAGTTTTTTTGAACATTTCCAGGAACCTCTCAAAGTTCTTTTCATGTTGATCTTTCTTTTTCTGTCTTGGAGGGTAAGGGAGTTTGATGACTGGTTTTGGAACCTTCTTTTTCTCCTTGACAGGTGGTAGTATCACTTCTTCATCTTGGTCCTTGGTTTCCTTGATTTCTAAATCCACTTCTATTAATCCATCTTTTTCCATATCATTTTCCTCTATTGACTTCCCACTTAAGGTTACGACAGTGTTAACAGTGTTATGTTCCCGCGGATTTGTGACCGTACCGCTAGGTAGGGTACCCGGGGCTTGAGAATTTGAAGCTAACTGTTGTTCTATTTGACCCATTTGGACTTCGAGATTTTTAATGGAGGTCGTGGTGTTTTTCTAATTAGTCCTTGTTTCTTCTTGAAATTATATGTTGTGGGTTGCTAATTTTTCAATGGTAATTTCCCATTCAACCTTTTTAGGTGCCTGTTGTTGCTGCTGTTGTTGATACCGAGTCTGATATTGCCTTGTACCTTGTTGCGGAGCATTCCCTCCCTGATCTTTCCAGAAGAAATTTGGATGATTCTTCCAACCTGGGTTGTAAGTGTTAAAGTAGGGATTATTCTGCTTCAAGAATTTGATCTCTTCAACTTGTTAGGGAGTAGCAAAACAATAGACTATGTGATGAGGTCCATTACAGATTTCACAAGTGCTAGCCTGAGCTGGCTGGACATGCGCTATCTGTTGAGTACCTATATTCATAGCTTTCAACTTCTTGCCTACTTCTGCAGCAACTGTGTCTTCTAGACGGATTTTATTTGTCTCTAATTTTAGATCAATCATCCCTTCTGGTTGACTAGTACACCCGTCGTATAATTCTAGATGCTCATTGGCAGTTATAACTTCAATAATCCTCTTAATACCAGTGGCTGTTGAGAAATTTGTTGAGCCACCGACTGCTTTATCAATCAACTATTTTGTTTTTATTTTCAGCCCATTAACGAACATCTGCATTTGTTCGGTCTGATCCATATTATGAGTTGGACATGCTACTAAGATCCTTTTGAATCTTTTGTAAGTGTCTCCCAATGATTCACCATCCTTTTGTTTGAAATTAAGAATTTCATACCTTTTTCTCATGAATACTGATGCTGGAAAGTACTCATTTAAGAATGCAATTTCCATCTTTTCCCATGATGTGATACTGCCGGCAGGAAGAGAATAGGACTATTCTTCCGCGTCTTCAGCTAAAGTGAACGGGAACATTCTTAATTTTTTTTGCTTCATCAGTATGACCATCAATTTTCATTGTGGTGTTCATGGTCAGAAATCTTTGCAGGTGTTTGTTTGCATCTTCATTAACCTTTTTGGTGAAAAGTTTTCTTTCCAATTGATTGATCGTGCTAGGATGTAGTTGAAAATTTGTCACATTCACCGGTTGGTTGACAGTGGTCAGTCGACCACCCGGTGCGTTTGCACCTCCATAGTCACCCAGGAGTCTTTCCGGAGTTGAAGGAGGTGGAATTGGAGGAACTTCAGCCATTGGTTCCTTGACTTCTAAGTGATCAGAGGTACTTTCTTCTTTGGAATCCACTCTTTGATTTTTTCGTCTTCGGTGAAGGGTTCTCTCGATCTCTGCATCAAAAAGAAATTCAGTTGAGGGTTCTTCTCGCATACACAAATTAGTAAATTATAAATGACAGAAAAATAATTTTATTGCAGAGCAACAAAATTTTAATTGAAATTAAAATTAAACTCTATATTTTGGCAGTCCCCGACAACGACGCCAAAAACTTGATCGGGAAAATAGTAAGTGTACTATTTTTCCTTTTATAGTAATAATGGGGAAATTCCCCGAATGTCGATCTCAAGGACTGCAAGTCAATATTGAGTTTAAATTATCATTCAATTAAAAAAAACTTATTAATTTGGTTTTTAGGTGTAAAAATATAATAATAATAAAAGTAAAGGCAAAGAAGAATGAAAATAAGGGTTTATAGAGAAAAAGGAACAATGCCAGGGAAGATGTATGATTTATCCCTATAACAACTATGAGTCACTATTGCATCAACAAATATCAATTACTACCAGTTCTTAAGGGTATTTTCTCCCAAGTCCTTGGTGAGAAAACCTTTAATCAATCTACCTTAATTTCTATGTCCATAGCCAATTAGGGTGAAGTTAAGCTTTATAATATCAAGAATACTCTGGTTCATACAGGGTATCCCTAGTCCTATGTGATATCTACTGTAGAGTAACCTTATGAAAACCTTATCAATGGCGGTCCAGCCTAATTGATAACCACAAATCAATCTCGATTGGTCCGAAAGAGAAAGCAATAAACACATCAAAAGGTTACCGTAAAAACAATATTATAAATGCAAATGTAAACTCAAATTCATTACAAGTCTAAATCAGGGACACCCCCTAGCATTGGGGGGTTTAGCTATTCATATTGTTTAAAACAAATTCAAGATAAAAATTACACATTACAAGTAATTGGATGACTTTGATCTTCAATCGCTCCCGCTCATGAAAACCTTCAGCTCTCTGAATGCCTTGATCTCTGTAATACTTGATTGCTTCACAATATTGTATTTTACCTTATTCCAAGATGATTTTTCCTTTGGCATAATGTCCTCTTTTATAGTGAAATTTCCAAGCAGCAGTTGGACATGTCCAAAAATATCTATGAAAAAGCCCGACGAATAAAAGCTCGAGAAAACTGATTTTTTGTGCTTGGGCTGACACGGGTGGCCGTGTCAGCCTACTGTCCTGGCTGACACGCTCTTGGCATGGGGTGACACAGATGGTTGAGGTGCCTGACACAGCCTGTGTCAACTGACACGGGTGGCTGTGTCAGGCCATTGTTTTCTTCAGCACGTCCTCCCTTGCCTGACACGGGTCGTGTCAGGTGACACGGATGGCAGTGCCAGGCCTCTTGTACCGGGGTTTTCTGCTCCTCTGCTTGCCAGAATCTTGCATTGTCTCGTTCTGAGTTCCCTAGTTCTTCTACTTGGACCTGTCGGACAAAAACACAGCTATCCCACGCATAAAATCATGAAATTATAATTAAAATATAACAATGACTAAAAATGCTTAAATATAATACCAGAAGTAAAACTAACTCGAAAAATATCAAAAATGCTTGCACAGTGTTCGAAAAGTCTCGGTTTCTTATCGGATCAGTAACGAAAACTTAATGCAAATGGTGACTAATCATTCAACCAAGTGTTTCTACATGGGGTGTGTCGGTGTTATTAGTGACAAAAGAGTGACTATAGTATGAGGCTATGAGTGATCTGAGAAATGTATTGTAGGCATTGAAAGAGAACCATTTGTACGCAAAGTTTTTCCAAGTGCGAGTTATGGTTAAAGGAAGTGAGTTTTCTTGGTCATGTGATTCTAGTGGTGGTATAGTTATGGATCTATCGAAGATAGATGTCGTGTTAGAATGGGAGACTCTGAAGTTTTCCATTGAGATTAGAAGTTTTTCTTGGATTGATTGGTTACTACAGGAAGTTCATTAAAGGTTTTTCAAATTTAGCATTGTCGTTAACTCAGTTTACTCGAAAGGGTCAATCCTATGTTTGTGATGTGCATTGTGAAAGGAGTTTCAAAGAACTCAAGAAGAAGTTGATGTTTGCTCTAGTTTTGATTTCGCCAAATCCAAGTGAGGCCTTTGTCGTATATTGTGATGTTTTAAAAATGGGTCTGAGAGGTGTGTTAATGCATAATGGTCAGGTTGTGGTTTATGCTTAGAGACAATTGAGATTTCATGAAAGGAATTACCCTACGCATGATCTTGAGTTGACAACAATGGTATTCATGTTGAAGATTTGGAGGCACTACCTATTTGGCTCTAAATTCGAAGTGTTTAATGATCACAAGTGTTTGAAATGTTTATTTGATGAGAAGAGTCGAATATGAGGCAGAGGAGATGGCTTGAACTTGTGAAGGGATATGATTTTGATTTGAGTTACCATCCGAGTAAAGCTAATGTTGTAGTTGATGCCATGAGTAATAAGTCTTTACACGGGTCAATGCTTATTGCTCGAGAGTTAGAACTGATTGAGCAATTCAAAGATATGAGTTAGTGGGTGGAGAAACTCCTAACAATGTGAAGTTGAGTATGTTGAAGCTGATGGGTGGTATCCTTGAAGAGATCGGAGAAGGTCAGAGATCTTATTTGAGTTTGATAGATTGTGTCACATTAATCAACCCAGGTAGCTGAAGCTAGCAGAAATATACCCAAACGTATCTCACGCTCGAACATACAACAAAGTTACCATCGAACTTTATTTATCCACAAAGGGAAGAGAAAACATCGATAAAACCCGGGGGAAAGAGATATACTGGGTAAGGAAGTCGGTTATGCAATGGGAAGGTATTAACACCCCAAACATCCATGGTACTCCATGGGAACCATTTTGATTATTTTCACTCGAATAGGTGTGGTATAAAGTTACTCGCAAAAGAATGAAGGGAGAGAAAAAGAAATAGATAAAGTTCTCGGTGAGGATTAGGGCCTGCATGCCTATGTATCCTCATAGTGCAATGAGGAATTCAGAGCTTCGTAGTTCAATGAACTAGAGGTGTGAGGTGAAAAGGAGTGTGATAGAGGTATGGTATGAATCAAAGAATAATGTTTTGAACTTCAACAAGGGTGAAAAGATGAACCCAAGAACAAGATGGCTATTACCAATACGTGGACCAGCAGCCCGCCACTATAGTGGTAAAGCCAAAAGACGAAGAAATAGGTGTTTGGGTACAATCCCAAACATATCTTGGTTCATAAGGTGACTCTAGAAGGAGCACAAAGAAGTAGAGTGTTTGGCTCAAAGGTAATTGGTATATCACGTGAACTGAAGGAAGGTAGAATATGAATGTATCATGGAAATGAATGGGATGAAGTGACCGAAGTCACAGAATTGAATATTTGGTGATAAGTGATTGAGAAAGTATTGTTTGAAATAGAAAGGTGAAATTGTATTGAAATCCATAAGAGAAATGAGATTTGTACCATAGAGGGAAACAACTTTAACCGATACGTGGACCAGCAGGCCGCCACTATAGGGTGTTTAGCCAAAAAAGGAGGAATTAAGTGTTTGAGGTTGTAGCCCAAACAACTTTAGGTAGAAATGCGGACTATATTAGGTGTCCTAAAAGGATGTATATGGAATTCCAAGGAAAATGTATCTCAATTCAAAGAAATAGTATGTCACTGGGTGAACGATTTATGATCGAAGGTAGGTAATGAATAATGAAAGATATGGATGATGCCCTAAGGCGGAAGAAGGAATGATTAGAAGTATGATCGCCAAGGATTCGCATCCTCGTGCCTACGTATTCTCATGGTGCAATGAGAAAGTCAGAGCAATCATAGTTCGGAACCATAAGAATAGAGAGAGATACATTTGTCTAAGCAACGGGGGATCACAAGACAAACACCACTTCAAGGAATGATTGTAGTACTGTTGTACCAGAAATGTTATCACTTGCTGGGGAAACAAATAGTTTGAGATCAAATAAGAATAGTATCTTGGATCCAAGAAGGAGATAGACTCTGAATCAAAAAGAAAGATAGGCATTTACCAATACGTGGACTAGCAGGCCGCCACTATAGGGTAAAGCCGAAAAGAAAGACTAAATTAAGTGTTTGGGGTTGTAGCCCAAACAACTCTCGATTGAGGAGACGAAATGTCGGTAAGACATCCCAAAAGGATAAACAAGGAGTCCAAGGAGAAATATGATTGATCTCAAAAAGATGGTATATATTGAATGAATGAAGAATGGTAGATCAATAAATAAGATAGCTCGCGAAGAAACTGAGTTCTTCTGCCTACGTATCCTTATAGTGCAATAAGGAAATCAGAGCTTTCGTAGTTCAGCCCACTAGGGCTGAAAGCAAGAATGATTGGCGGCAAAAGAATATGATTGAGTGATTGGAATTGAAGTGAATAGAAATGGAGAAATGAATGAAGTAAGAGAGTGAAGTGATAAGAGACTTGACAGTCGATTGATAAGAATCACACTGAAGTCTATGAATAAGGGTGGACGCTTTGAATATTTGGGGCCTACGCCCCATACACAAAGTCTCTCTAGACGAGGATAGGAGAGACTCCGTCTCGTCACTCCCTATTACTTAAGACTCGAGGCGCATGATACTTCTCTTAACTGACAAGTTGCTTGCGAAGAATCTTCGTTGTTGTCCCTCGTATTGATGTTGATTCTTGCATGAAGAAGACTTGGTAGTTTAATCGATTCGTATTGCACTAAAGTCTATGAATAAGGGCGAACACTTTGAATATTTGGGGCATACGCCCCATACGCAAAGTCGCTCTAGACGAGGATAGGAGAGACTTCGTCTCGTCATTCCATATTGCTTAAGGCTCATTTCATACAAATTGAATTATGTTTACCAAGTGTTGGCCTTTGATTTATCTTGTATAATCCGCTACTTGATGTGACTGAGGATGCCTTGATTGAAGATCTTGACTTGAGGCTTCGAGCTCCACAGCTTAGAAGAAAAGTCCTATTAAGTGACCAAGGGTCTTTTGGTCACTCAATTTAGATTGTGGGATTATACAAGTTCAAAGGATTTAATCAATCAAAATTGCTTTTTATCAATTTAATCATGAGTTTGTTTTGGTTTGAAAACTAGGTTAGAACCTAATCTAATGGTTAGGATTAATTACAAGCTAATCCTAAGGGTACATGCCATGGTTAGTCAAAAATTTGATTAAAAGTCAATGTTAAAATTCCTAAGGGTACATGTTACAGTTAAGATTCTAGGTTAAATTCTATTCCTAAAGGAGCATATGATTATATGAGTGAAAATATCCAAAATTACCCCAAAAGGGTAAAATGGTCTTTTGACAAATTTTATGGTTATTGAATCAAAAATTATAATTATGAAAATTTTAATTAAACTCTTATTTGATCCAATTAACCTAAATTCTATCAATCAAAGTCATCTAATTAACAAAACAAAAGCAAATAAAACAAATGAAATAAAAAGCCTTTGCAAAATAGAGGGTGTGTTGGCCTGATTTGGATGTGCAGGAAAAAGAGAGCAAAACAGAGCCCAAATGCATGGACTTCAGGTGCCAAAGCCCAATGCTAAATAGATTTTTTCAACCAGGGGGTGCAGCAGAAAAATTGGGATGATAGGGTGATGCATTGGGCTTGGAATGTGGCGAGCCCCAAACAACAATAAGCCCAAAGCCTGAGAGCTGGCTTGGAAACAACCAACATAAATTTTAATATACATTGCGCACCTTTTCCATGACAATTCAGATCGTCAGCGTCAGATCTCCACCGCGGACCACCGTGCCAGAAATCGCTTCCGACGGTGGTGACTGCCGAAAATGAAAAGCGGAAACACCTCCATCTTCGTCTCCATCTCATAAACAAGGATCTACTCTCCAAATTCTCTAATTTATGTCCTAAATCCAATAACTGAGACCAAATCTTCAAGAATCCCTAAAATCTCAGATCTAACAATACTCCTCCATGAGCAAGATTTGAAGCTCCTCACGACAGGGGTTTGTAATAGCATGGTGTAATGTTCAACATAACAATCAAAACGTAATGAATAAAGGACCTACCTCCGAAGCTGAGAATTGCTTTGGCGAGTGTTGATCGGAGAAGATGAAGACGGAAAATCACTTGTACAAATAGGTGAAGTATTGCCTTTATCTTCCTCTGACTTGCTTGTTTTCTGAATCTTCTTCTTCAAAAATATTGTAGTGATGAGGTTAAGCTCACTCTTCTTGAAGCTTCAGTGGAGTTTTGGGAAATTGAGCTTTGAGTGTGAGAGGGAGAGAATTCGGAGAAAAATTGCAGAGAATTGAAGACGTTGATTACAAAAAGTGTAGAAAGTTTTGAGAGTAGTGAGTAGTGAAGACTTCAAATGATGGTGAAGATGAGAATTTATATAGATTAGGCTTGGGATCAATGAGGCTTGGAGTTAGGATTGGATATAGTTAAATGAGGTCTGGAGTTAGTTGGGATGAACTCGGTGAGTTTAGGTAGTTAACTCACTGAGTTGGAAGTTAGTTAATTGGTTAATTTAGTGGGAATGGTGGTTTATGAATGGCTATTGTAGGTGAGAACCTGGATGAAATCAGACTTTGATGTTGGCTAATGACATGCTATTTATTTGATTTAGGCATGGATGACTTACAGTTGTAGGTTACTTATTGTGTGGTTATGTTGTGCAAGAGTGATTTTGGGTTATGTTGTGTTTGTGCAGGTTTAAGTGTTTGTGAATTTGTTGCACTTGGTTTACTGCAGAATCACCGTGTTTATAATGCACAAGGAGTGAGTGAGTCGACTCACTCAGGTTTTCCAGAATTGAGTCGACCTGTTCGGACCCGGGGGTTTTGCGCCGAGTCATGAGTCGACTCACAAAGTAAAAACACCCAAAAATGCATTTTTTGCAATGTATTACACCTTTTTTTTGCACCTTTGTTGTATGTAATGAATGTTTTAGGGATGAAAATGAAAGAAATTGACCCATCGAATGAAAATGAATCGACTCGATACATGACATGACCATAAACTTGAACCCGAGATCTATAACTGGCACATGGAAGCGATAAACGTGAACCTATGGACCAAGCAATAGTGGCATGACCATGATCAAGTGAATGAATGAAAGTGGGTGGAGGTTATGAGACCAAGGACTCAGATTATGACCAAAAGACTCATATACCCATGGGACAAAATGAATGAACCAAACACACGAGGCTGAGTGCGACACACTGAGATCACATGAGATTAGGGTTTTAGAGGCCTTTGTGCCTTGGTGCAAGTCCAAACCAAGCATTCCCAGTAATTGTACGAACAAACCAAAGCCCTGTAAGTCAAACACTTGGAATCCATGGTAATGAATGATGCTCATGCATGAGTTATCAATGTATGCAATTGAACTCTAGTCAAATAGTTAGATGGAGATGTGAAGAAAAGGGGAGTGTAAATTTTAGGGTACAACAGTAACAAATGTGATTTCCGAGTTGATGAAAATGGTGTGATGATGTTCAGAGATAGAGTTTTTGTTTCTAATGTACCCAAACTTAATAGGAGTAATCTTTAGGAGGGTCACAGAAGTGGATTAAGTATTCATCCTAATCCTACGAATATATATAAAGATTTGAAGAAGATGTTTTGGTGGCGATGAATGAAGAAAGAGGTTGCAAAATTGTGTATGCTTGTTTGACCAGCCAAAAGTCAAAGATCGAACATCAGAATTCGTTGGGTCTGATGCAATCATTGAATATTCCAAAGTGGGAACTAGATAGTATTTCCATGGATTTTGTAACAGTTTTGTTGAAGACTTCAAAGGGGTGCGATTCAATTTGGGTGATTGTGGATAAATTGACCAAATCGGCTCATTTTGTACCGATGAGGATCAATCATCCTTTGCAGAAGCTGGATGAATTGTATATTGATGAGATTGTGAAGCTGAATGGTAATCCTTCAAGTATTGTGTCAGATAGAGATCTGAGATTTACATCGAGGTTCTGGGAGAGTCTGCAGGCTACTTTGAATACTAAGCTGAAGTTGAGTTCTTCTTATCTTACGTAGACAGACAGTCAAATAGAGAGGACTATCCAGTATTTGGAGGACTTGTTGAGGGCTTGCGTGCTAGAACATTTAGGTACTTGGGATAGCTACTTGTCGTTGATTGAGTTTACCTACAAAAACAATTTCAATTATAGTATCAGAATGGACCATATGAGGCGTTGTACGGTAGGAGGTGTAAAACTTATTTGTATTAGTATGAGTCAGGCGAAAGTATTGTGCTCGGACCTGAGATTATTCACTAGACGACTGAAAAGATCAAGATGATCCAAGAAAAGATGAAAGCATCGCAGAGTCGTCAGAAAAGTTACTGTGACAATAGGAGGAAAAAACTTGAGTTCCAGGAGGGAGATCACATGTTTTTGAAAGTTACACCGATAACTGGTGTTGGTCGAGCTTTGAAGTCTCGAAAGCTCACGCCGAGTTTTATTAGTCCATACCAAATTTTACAAAGGATATGAGAGGTGGCCTATCAGATTGCTTTGCCGCCTCCACTTGCTAATTTTCATGATGTGTTTCATGTGTCTCAGTTGAGGAGATACATTTCGGATCCATCTCATGTAATCCAGGTGGATGATGTGCAGGTGAGAGATAATCTGATTGTTGAGGTATCACCCGTGCGAATAGAGGATCGAGAAGTGAAGTAGATGCATGATAAAGATATTGCCTTAGTGAAGGTAGTTTGGGGTGGATTAACTGGTGGAAGCATAACTTAGAGCGTGAGAAGCAGTTGAGGGAGTCGTATCCGACTCTGTTTTCCTCATGTAATTTTCGAGGGTGAAAATTTCTTAAGTGAGGAAGAGTTGCAACGCCCTGTTTTTTATTAGATATTTTATTATATTTTAATTGTTTGAATTTTTGATTTTGATGATTTATTTTATGGCTGCGTGTTGGCGGAGTATGTATCCTTGAGTTAGGGGTATAGATGGATGATAAAAGTAAGTTGAATAATTAAGAATTATTTTGATAATTAAAAATAATGTTTTTTTATTTTTATTATATTAATTAGTGAAGATAGAATAATTGAGTCAAATATGAGAAATTGAGAAAGTTAGTGTGAGGAAGGAACATGAAATAATTAAGTTTGGGTCAAGTTGGTGATTTGGAAAAGTTTACCCTAAAAATAAAAAGTTAAGAGGAACCTAGGTTTAGGAGATTTTTCACAATACGTGACATTTGAGAAAAATGAACAAAAGAGGCAATAGGAAAGGTGATCAAGTGAAGATAGTGAATGTTTCAATTTAGAATTTTTCTAAGGAATTCAGGTAAGGGTGGGAACTTGTTCCAATAGTAATGAGTATGGTAGAAGGGTAGAATGGAGGAACCCTTAACCTCCTTAGGGTTGAGTATTTTTATTTATAATTTTGAATTTGGATGATATGATGGTTTTTATATGATGATTATATGATGAATTTCATGTCCCTTATATGCGTGTATTTTTCTGTTTTTATGATTGAACATATATCCACCATTGTTGCAATTTCGAAGGTTTTATGCATAATCTTAGAACTGTGATTAAATGATTTAATTGTGTTAAAAATGTAAATTAATTTTAGATAATTATAATATTGCATGGCTTGTAATTTTTTGAGCGTTTGACTTTTACGGAATCAAAATCGGAGGTCCAAAAGGCCTTAAATGATGAAAAACGCAGAAAATTTTGCATTTTGTCCGTCACGACCGCGCTCAGCGCATGAGCCTTTTTTTGTGTTTTTCAATCGAAATCATTTTGGTCATAACTTTTGACCCATAAGTCCAAATCGAGTTTCGTTTGAAGCGTTGGATATCTGAAATAGAGGACTATAATTTTGTTTCAGGGATAAAATAATTTTGGTGATTATTTCATGGACGTTTTTGGGATTGAAAATGATGAAAATTGTGTTGAAAATTTTAGAAAACAACAACTTTTTAGTAACGCCTTTGTGCACGATTTTGATCATAACTTTTAACTCATGAATCATTTTGGATTAGGGTTTAAAGCATTAGAAAGCCGACTCTAAGAAATATAATATGATGGTGATAAGTGAATTGATTGATTATTATTCCTATGGCTATTGTGTTGGTGAAGTTTTTGTTCATATGTTCGGTTAAGGAATTGTTGACACATCTCGACGATTTTGGTCATAACTTTCATTTCGTAAGTCCGATTTTGATGGAGTTTAAAGCGTTAGAAAGCTAATGCTCAGACCTATAACATGGTAGTGATTTTTGAGATGTTTTAATAATATTCACATGCCTACTATGTTAATAAAGGTATTGGTTTATACGTTTGGTTGATGAATCGTTGCATTGTTGTAATATCGTGGTGTGATAATTATGTTGTTATGTCGATGATGTTAAGATGTTAACAAGTTGATTATGTTTGTTGATATTATTCATATGGTAACACAAATGGTTGTTGCACTATGAATGATGTGATACATAAATGATGAGATGTGTGTGGGGATCCTTTAGGTGAATCTTGTTGTGTTGATGCATGTTATTTGAGAGTCATGCATCTTGGTGTACGAGCTTTGGTCCAAGTTTGGTGAGCCTCAAATCTATGGCGATGGATCGGGTGCGAGTAGCTAATTCTTATTATGAAGGATTAATGAAGTGTTACCTATGTTGATGGTAACGAGTTTTGATGAGCCTCAATCCCATTATGATGAATCGAGTGCGAGTAGCTAATTCCTATTATGTGGGATTAGTGAAGCGTTACCTATGGTGATGGTAGCGATTTTGGTGTGCTCCAGTTCCAAGAGGGAACCGATCCTATGGTCGGGATCATGGAGTGAGATGAACCTGAATGTTCATATTTGGTACCACATGCATGTCGAGTCAGTGTTAAGTACATTACATAAGTGTTGTATTTGTATTGGTTATTATTGATGTGTTGTTGAATGAGATGTTAGTTGCATATGATGTTAATGATAATTGAGATGTGATTTTGTATGATGTTGATGATAATTGAGATGTTGTCGTGTATGATATTGATTATGATTTGGATGTAAGAATGTGATATATTGTTGTGCATGATTGTGTAGAGGTTGTACTCTATTCTTCATTATATATCATTATTATTAAAATGAATTCTCACCCCTTCTGTTTGAATGTTGCATTTACATGGGCATCATGCAGATACTCAAGAGTAATATTGTTGAAGTAAGTGGAAGGTAGCTCTTGGATTACTTCTTTATTTTGTCGCTTTTACTAGTGGTACCTTGCTCTGATCATGTAACATCGGGTTGAGTTAAACACTTATTTTATTCCTTAAGTCTGATTATGTTCAAGTCATAAGACTAATTTTGTTGTTTAGAATTCTTAAGATGTTGAGTTGATTGATTACAACTCTCTTATTTTTTTATTACAATTGAAGTTGAGACTAGATGTTATTACTTGCTTTATCTTCCATAATTGTGATGATAATTCCGCTGCGATGATACTTTAAAATGGAAGTGAGCATGTAGTGACAAGTTATGAATGTCTTATTATGTGAATATATAATACCGATCAGATGAGTAGATGTCGTGTAAATATCCTTATTACAAATGTGTGTATTGAAATTTACTGTTGAAACCCGTGTTACGGAGCAGGTCACGTGTGTTATGAATGTGTGACACTCTACGTGGTTTTATTTTATATTTAATTTCCATAATAAATTATGTGCGGAGTTTAGGGTGTTACAGACTTCACTTTGGATCCATTGCCTGGCACAACAGCCACAACACTAGAAAGTGCAAAGAGATTAGAAAAAAAAGGATTAGAGAGATTTTTCAGTCTCTCTTTCTTCTCTCAATCCCTTTCTCAAGTCTTTATCCTACTGCTCCTAAATGTGACATGTTACAAAACAAAAATAATTAATTGAAATAAAGTGAAATTAAAAATTTTCAAATGAAATAAAAACTTATTCGATGAGTTGTCTCCCATTAAGCGCTTCTTTAAGGTCCTAAGCTTGACCTTTTGATTTTTGTCTTAGGGCGACATATATGACAAAAAAAAACACATCATTCTTCTTATTTTTTTTTGTTTGGTATAAATTCCATCACTTTCAGGAATTAAATGTTTTTCTTCCATATTCTCTTCAGCTTGATAATATTGAGCAATGGTTTGATACTTGTGAACAATGGTAAAATGTCATAATTATTGTACGCGTGGTTTGATGCTTTTGATTAATACATGATTCTGAGATAAAGTAAGAATCATAAGTAACCTTAGGATATGAATTAATGTGAACCAATAATAAATCTTGGATACTTAGATGTATCACAAAATAATGAGTATAAAATGACATTGGTGCCAAAAAGGATAATTTAAAATCCATGCGTGAAATGTCGAGATTTCCTGCATGTGCCCTAATGATGATGTTGTTGAGAATGTATTAAGTGTGAGCAGTGTGAGTAATAGTTCCACATTGGTTGAAAATGTGGAGACTTGAAAATTTATAAGTGAGAGAATCCACCCACATATCACCTTAAGGTTTTGGATGAATATGTGATGTGTCTCTCACAAAGACGTTGCTCTAAAAGAAGAAATCCCACAATATTCAATGCTCCCTAATGAAAAACTTCCCCAACAACTCTTATCAAGAGGGTAATCCAAGCAAATGTGGTAGACCGTGCTGTTAAGGTGTTGAGCTTAGATCAACCAAAAACCCATCCCAAAACATGACAAATACCTTTAGATCCCTCATTGCATTAATACAACAATTCCAGTTACATCACAAAGCATTTGAGTGTTTAATTCTCTAAATTTTCTCATTGTTGAATTTTTTTTTTACGTATGCAGTCTAGACTACGATTAAACCTAATAATTTATATTAATTTTTATAGATCTATTTGTTTAAATATATATTTGATTTATGTTAATCTACTAATGCCTATAATTTAATTTATTTGGTTTTGAGAAACTCTAAAAGTATGTATGAAATATTCGTTTTAATTTTATATCATTAATAATATATATATATATATATATATATATATATATATATATATATATATATATATATATATATATATATATATATATATATATATATATATATATTACATAAATCAATTTTAATATAACATTATTCTATAAAAAATTAAAACAAAAGAACAAGCATCTAAAAAACAAAATAACATACTAAAACCAAAATAAAATTTACAAGACTAAAATAAAGAGAGTATAGCTGCAAGACCATAGTACATATTTAAATCTAAACTGTTTTAACACGTGAATTTCACCCAAGAAAAAATTATCATGTGTAAACCGGTAAGAAAATAACTGTCAACAACACTAAAAAAGTGTGATATTTATTTTGACCGAAAAAGTGTGATATTTTTTTGAAGTAGAAAATATTGTGGTATATACACATTGATATTTTCTTAGAGAAAAAACACATGTTGTAGTGTGGTGAATGTGTTAAATTCCCAATCTGAAACCCTAGTTACCACCTTCACTTCACGCGAAGAACAAAACAATGGTGAGAAAGAGAAAGCTCGTCGCTAAATCGTCTCAACCAGAGGAACCACCGCTCAAACAGCACCACTCTCAGCCTCAACCGGATCCCGAACCGGAACCCTATATCCCCGCCGAAGAAGTTGAGGAAGAATATGAAGAAGTTGAGGAGGAATATGAAGAGGTTGAGGAAGTAGAGGAGGAGGAGGAGGAAGAAGAGGAGGAGGAGGAGGAGGACGACGGAGGAGAACAAGCTCAAGGTGGAGAATACCTAGAAGAAGACGATGAACCGATTAAGGACCTCGTGGAGCCTTTCACCAAAGAGCAGATCGTGAATCTCCTTTGCGAGGCGGCGTCTAAACATCGTGATGTTGCGGACCGGATCCGTAAGATTGCTGACGGAGACGCGTCACACCGGAAGATTTTTGTTCATGGTTTGGGATGGGACACCACTTCCGCAACCCTAATTAACGCTTTTTCGCAATACGGTGAAATTGAGGATTGTAAAGCTGTTACTGATAAGGTTTCTGGGAAATCTAAGGGTTATGGGTTTATTCTTTTCAAGAAGCGGAGTGGGGCGAGGAATGCTTTGAAAGAGCCTCAGAAGAAGATTGGGAACAGGATGACGGCGTGCCAGCTGGCGTCTATTGGTCCTGTGCAGCAAACTCCGCAGCCAACGGCGCAGTTGGCGCCGCAAGGCTCGGAGTATACGCAGAGGAAGATATATATCAGCAATGTTGGTCCTGAATTGGATCCGCAGAAACTGTTTGCTTATTTCTCGAGGTTTGGAGAAATTGAGGAAGGGCCGTTAGGGCTTGACAAGGCGACGGGAAAGCCGAAAGGGTTTTGCTTGTTTGTTTATAAGAGTGCTGAGAGTGCAAGGAGGGCATTGGAAGAGCCTCATAAGGAATTTGAGGGACATATTTTGCATTGCCAGAGGGCAATTGATGGTCCTAAGGCGAAGACACAACATCAACAACCACAGCAGCAACAACACGTGAATTCATTGAATCAATTGAACCAACTGAACCCATTGACTCAGAGGACACAATTTCAGAGAAATGACAATATTGGATATGCCGGTGGTAGTAGTGTTGCAGTTAGCCAACCAGGGCACTTAATGGCGCCGGCAGGACCAACAATTGGGTACAACCAGGCTACTGCTTCTGCTGCACAGGGGCTGAACCCGGTGCTGACGCCTGCACTTGGACAGGCTTTGACGGCGCTACTTGCATCTCAGGGTGCTACTTTGGGGCTGAGTGATTTGTTGGGGAGTCTTGGAACGAGTAATGCTCTTAATCATGGAGGTGTTTCTGCTGCAGGTCATGGAGTTCAGAGTGGATACAGTGCTCAGCCTAGTATAAGTCCATCAGTTATGGGAGCATATGGGAATTCAGTACCACAGGTTGGGTTGCAGGTGCAATATCCAAACCAGCAGATTGGACAGGGTGGTTCCGGAAGAGGCCAATATGGTGGTGCTGCACCTTACATGGGGCACTAAGTGGGCCGCAGGTATGTTGAATGGATGTTATTCATATTTCCCCTTAAATATTGGTTTATCCTCCTTCCTTTTAGCTTGTTTTTGATATTTTAATATCTGTTGGATGCTATTTTTTGCTTGTGTTGTGATGAGAAATAGGGAAGCATTTTGGAGAAAGGTAAAGCAAGCTAGTTTTTTAGGCTAGTCCTAATATCTAATTTTCAAGGCTGTGAAATAGACTGTGTTGATTATCTATCATGAGTTCGCTCTAGTTCCCTGCCTCTTTGTTTTTGACAAAACAGACACTTAGTTCCTTGATTTGTCTTTTTATATTCATTTAGTTCCCCCTTTCCCACGGTTTTGCTTCTTGAGTTCTCCCTTTATGATCTTTTTGTTAGTGTTTTTGTATGATGGAGTTCTATGCTCTGTTTGGAATATACTTACTCTTTCACCTCCTAGCTTCAGTCATACTTAGCCAAAAAATAATTTAGGGTTTTTCTTTGTTTGATATTTTTTGATATTGTTGGTGATTGAGAATTAACAACTTCACACTTAGTGTTATCTATAACGCATTGCACAGCAATGTTCATTCATGTGCAACTTTTTTTAATAGTTGGAACTTTTGTGAGTTTATGTGTGTACATAGTTTTTCCTTCAATGCACATAGCTTTATTTTCAGAGGAACATGCATCAGTAAACTGGACAAGCTTTATTACTTTAACATGATTAAAATATTTGTGAGAGTAAAGGGGAGTTGGATTATTTGCGTTCTGAAATTATAGGAGGAAGTGAAGCAATGAATCTTTGAAGTTTATCACACATGGTGTGCTTTTTGGAAGCTTCTCTGTTATATTGTTGTTTGTAGTCTCAGTTTGATTTGCACTGACTTTGCTATTCAGATTATTATTATTATTTTTAAATTCTGCGCACATCTCTCTTATATGCTCCAACTTCAGTAGTCCTATTTTATTCTTGCTTGCTTGCGAGTTGAGGAACACTCTTTATGAACTTCTGAGTCATGCTTATGATCTGTTTGGTTTCTCTAACCAATTTATCGAAAATATTTTTTCTTGTTTTCATCTCACTAAAACCTACCTTTTACAGCCTCTTATTTTGTTTGAATAGGCGTTTTCTAATGTTTCTGGCTAATAAGCATCGTAATTTTTGAAATATTTTTAATAAAATGTTTTGTATCACACCTTCAATATTCCCAACATGTTCAATTGTCTAATCATTTTGAGCTGGATGGGTTGACTTCTTATAATTCTCAACCAGTTTTGCGAAATATTTGTTTTGGGTCCTTTTTTACTATTTCCAACTTAAATAGTTTTTCACGCTTTTATATTTTGGACCGTTCCTTTCTATTTTCAACTTAAATTGTTTATCGTGATTTTTATTCATTTTGCAGATACCACATATAAGTGAATCAGTCTTTTATTACTGGCATGGTGATTCTTCTGAAGTTTAAGGAGCTGATGCAATTGGCGTGTTTAAAATGAAATATAACCTAGTACACTGATCAGAATATTTAAATTACCAAACCGTGTTCTGTTTTCGCCGCTTAGTTTTTTCATAATTTCTTTCATTTCAAACTATTGTATTATTTTGACTTTTAGTTTATCTTCTAAAAACCTGTGGAACTGTTTTTAGTAGTACTTTGAACTAGATTTACATCCCCTTACTATCAGTGGTTGGATGCTGAACAAATTATATTTTAAATTTTATGTTTGTGTGGATCATTTTGTGTCGTAAGCTTGGTGTTTAAGAGCTGCTAGCCATTGTTTTATGTTATTGTATACTGTTTTTCCTTTGTTCTAATTTAATTCTTACACGACATTTTATTTCTTTCTTGAAATACGGTGATGTGCATAATATACTAAGTGCAATCTGATAGAATAACTTCCCAAAACTGCCCATATCTGCATTATGAGAAGTCTAACACTACTTCCCCCCAAAGAATCACCTTGTCCTCAGGGTGAAATGAAGGGAATTGATCCATGATAGTTGCAACTGGTTTCCTAATGGCTTCAAAATCTGGAATTTTCCAGATTTTCCCTCGTGGATCTTACTGCTCTGATGCGTGTTGATAGAAACCGACATCAAAATACAAATTAATGGTAATAACTGAATTTCTATTCATGGCAAAATATGCTTACAATCAGACAAAGTTACAAATACTATAGAGAATACATAGTTCACACATAAACTAAAGAAATAGATTGTATACTATTATTAAAAAGACGTTTTCTATCCATGAAATTCTAGTCGTGGTTTCTAGCCCTCTACGAATTTGAGAGCTTGGTCTCTCCCTCTAAGAATTCGAGAGCCTGGCCTCTCCCTCCCAAAACCATTCAAAAACTATCCCATAACCAGTTTCTCATTTTCTCTCTATTTATTCTTAAAGCTCAAAGGTATACCTGACATAATAACTTCCCAAAACTGCCCATAACTGCCATTATGAGAAGTCTTAACCTTATCATCCCCATGATTAAAATTGACTTTGAAGCCAATTTGTCTAGTTTTGTTTTCTTGTGCCTCTGTTAATAGTGTGTGAACCTAATTTATTTCAGTTATTTTGCAGGTTTGACAGCCATACTTATATAAGCGTGTGCCAATAATAAAATAAATCAAAATTTAAATAGAAAAAAGTTATACCAAAAAAAAGGAAAAACAAAAGTTTCTTTTATTTAATATATGGTAGAGTTCCTCAACTAGGTATGTGTTGCAGTTTTCTTTGGGCTTAACTGCATCTTTGGTCTCTCAAGTAGCTTATCTGTGATTTTTGAATTTAAACCTTAACTTTTATAATGTTATTAAGAACTTTCTCTCTTTGTTCCCTAAAACTATCAAATTTACAATTTCAACCAAAAGTTATTCACAAATTGAATAGAGTACTAAGTTGTTTTCAAAATCCACCAATCGAAATATCAATTTTCTCTAGAGGAACCCTAAAATTTCCTCCTTTTCAGTAAAATTGTTTACCAGAATTTCAAATGGCTAAATCCTTTAAAATACTCCCGTCCATCATCAATGTTCATCATCAACGTTCTTCATCAACATCCTTTTCATGAGACACTCTTTGCTCTGTAACAAGAATGTTGCTATCCTCTTTGGTCGTAGCTTTGCTTATTTGATAAATACTATTGAGGTCTGTCAAAGTTGGAAGAAGTTTTGTTGCCCTATTAGGGGATTATTTCTCTGGGTACAGCTTTATTAGTTTGTTGTTCCTGTTCTGTCGTCTGATTAAGCTGCACTTTTTGGTTTTTGTTCCTCTATATTTGTTTCCTCAAAGATCTTATTAGTTACCTGCTTTAAACATAATACTTTTCTTAAAGTGGATTTATAAGGCTCTGGATTACTCGGTTCACACTGTTATATGTTTGTTTTAGAAGAAATCAAATTATCATTTAAGTGTTGTTAATCCTATAAATTAAATACTACTTCTAAAGTAAAAAGATGAAGTCAGCTCAGTGTGATATAATAACAATGGACTTTTTAGTTGCTGGTTATCCTCAAATTAATAGGTGTGGCAATTGCGGACCGGAAGGTAAGTTGCAGTATATTGTGTCTAATTTCTTATGTTTATTTCTTGTCTTGGTTCAAAATCATGTTGGCATACTTAGTGGTTGATAGTCTTCTTACTGATGAAATGACCTCTGCTTAATTATTGAAGGAAAAATAGCTAATTTATTATATTTGCTTGATCCAGAGGAAGGTGTAGTGAGTTTAACATCTACTTGAGTACCGAATCTTTGATTGGTTGTTGATTTAAAAACAACTTCTGTATGTGTGGAAATTAAAACTCCAAAGCTCTGTTTAAATCAACTTCATAGTTCATGCTTCTGTATTGTTACTTCTGTTTGACAATTCTTTCCTTTTCTCTGTTTAGAAAATTAAATTCAAATGCACCAATTGGGAATTGACAGGTTGAGGTAATATCTTTGATTCCTTGCTTAAGCTAGGTGGATTATTGGTTGTTGATTTAAACAAGTTGTGTGTAACTCCAAAACTCCATGTGATATGATAGTTTATGCTCTTGTACTGCTACTTCTGTTTCTTGTGACAGGTTTTTCTCTTGTATTGCTACTTCTGTTTCTTGTGACAAGTTTTTTCTCTTGTATTGCTACTTCTGTTTCATTTGGCACTTGTACTTTTGTGGCACTCAATCTCATTTACATAGTTTTGTGTTGCGTTATCCCGAGATGTTCTTTTGCATGATATGTTTAGGTCTAGTATATCAAGATTTTTGTAAGGATTGAGGTCAGTTGCTGAGTGCTATTTTATTGCTAGTGAGTTCTCTTCTCAGGACCTGTTTTGCCATTGAAAGTTGTCTCCCTCGAATGGGTTAGTTTTAGCTTTATATATACCTTGACTAAGGTTTTGTGATTTTGGATTGGAAGAAAAGAGACCTAGGAAAATGGAGAGAGGGAAAGGGGCTAATATTATATAAGGGGCAAAATTAGAAAATTAAGAGGGTTGAAATACGTAGTGAAATGGTAAACACGAGGTGCCATCTTTGGTTTGAATAGAAAGTTATAAGAAATAATGGAGCAAGTATAGTTGTTTCACTATAAAGAAAATAGTAGTGAAATGGTGTTTTACTTCTTTGTTTGATTATAGAAATTTAGAGCTATTTTTTATTTATTTATATTGTTTACAATATACAGTTTCCTTTTCCATCGAATTAATATCCTTTGTTTTAATTGTTCTTTTTGAAGTAATAGTTGATCAAGTAAATCAAATACTTATTATTATTTTTTGGGCAATAAATCAAATGCTTATTATAATACAAGAGGGCTTCGACTTAACTTTTTCCTCGTAGGAACATCATCTATGAGATGTTGAACTTTATTAAGGTATTAAAAATCAATCATTTTCTTTAGCTCAGTAACATGAGCAACAACATAGATGCATGACTTCAATGTTTAATTTTTGTTTCTTTTTTTGCCATAAGCAGTTCCGTTATTTTGGTGTTTCTCATTGTTTTTATGACCAAAATTGCCTCGTAGGAACATGATCAATCATTTTCTTTAGCTCATCTATGAGTGTCTGTATAATATACTTATTGCCCTACGTTTAAGTGTGCCTAGCAAATGAATAAGCAAGTGGGATAAGAACAAGAATAGAAGGGCAATCAAAACACCTTTTGCTTTGGTACGAAAGTGTAAGGAGAAAAGAAACTCTAATTCTTTGTCTGAGTTATATTTCCTATCAGTTGATCCAAAGGAAAGTCTAATTTTGTTGGCTCACGTTGCTAAATCACACATAATTTAGGTAACTCATGTTACCTATTGTATTAAAGTTTTGAATTTTAATGAGTAATATGTAGTATTTCAAAAAGGTTTAAATTTAAGTTTTTTTTGAATGAAAAAAGGTGAAAAATAAGTCGAGAAATTCAGACTACTGGATTGATATTTTTGCTTGAAAAAACTCAACTTGGGGTTTATCAATTTTTAAAAAATATTTAGTTACGGTTAAATAGAAACTAATTTAAATATTGCAAAAGTAATATTTTAGATGATTAAATTTTTTGTCGTTCTTCAAATGAGAACCTACACAAATTAAAAGAAAAACGAGATAAGCTCTTGTGTGTGGGGTGAGATATAAAGGGACTAATCTCTAAGTGAAATAGTGAGAAAAAGAGAATACATCAACTTGTGAGGAGAAATATGTTGATAAAATATAAGTGTTAAATTTGTTGAAAATGAATTCTAGCGTTCAATTGATGAAGTTGCAAAGGATATATATTTATTTATATATATTGATCGACAAGAATTGAGTATATGTTACCGATATGAGGGTACACTACATTTGGATCATAAAGATCTTAATCAAGATCATATTGGACTTAATATGTGGAGATTTAATATGTGAGATTTGTGTCGATGGGTATGAGACTACATCTTATAGGATTTTTTTTTAATATACTCTATATGTTATTTATACATAACGCAAAAATACTAAAATGCTCTATAGATTTTGAAAATTGCATTTTTGGATGAATTGAATTATGATTAAATGTTAAAATATTTTGGAGATTTTCAGAGATGTATCTTTGTAACAATTTAAAACGTTTATTCATACATCACAATTGTATCAGAACATAACTCTACATGTTATGTTTTGTTTACATGTACACAAGTCCAAATGGTCTAAAATGCTCTATAGATTTTGGAAATTGCATTTTTGGATGAATTGAATTATGATTAAATGTTAAAATATTTTGGAGATTTTCAGAGATTTATCTTCGTAACAATTTAAAATGTTTACCCATACATCACAATTGTATCAGAACATAACTCTACATGTTATGTTTTGTTTACGTGTATTTATTTATATATATATATATATATATATATATATATATATATATATATATATATATATATATAAAGACTAATAAATGTTAAAAAAAATTTAGAACAACGATAAATTAGCATGATGTCACAATCAAATACAATCCATAATAGTACTATTATATACTAATGCACTGTTGTGTATGTCTGACTACATTTCCTCTGGCTCCTCTGGCTCATCTACGTCCTCAACCATCAATCTTCCCCGTTCTCCAACGCTGTCTTCGGTACATCAATGCTCCTTAGGCCTTCGTCATGATGGCATCTAGGACCTACCTCACATCAGACCCATAAGGAAAAGTATCCGTGTCAATACCTGCATGCACAATCTCCACAATGCGGTGACATTTACACAAGACATCGTCAACATGATCTAACTGTGTCTGCTCCTCCTCTAGTATCTCATGATGAGCTGACATAGGTCAGTCTCCTGATCTCTGATACATCAATGCCTCTTGCTCCTCCTCTAATATCTTCAAAATATTTTAGAGATGCATCACTGAAATATTTTAACAATATCAGAGTCTTGGGTGCATTCAGAGATGCATCTAGGAACATTTATGTATTTCCGTGTGATGATTAAGAAACATAAATGATGCATTAAAAAATCTCCCGCTTTATAGCAACAAAGAACTTGATCAATAAACAAAAGAACTTGATCCATAAATAAGAGGTTCACCACCCTCAAGGAGTATGATATTCAAAGGGTCTGGTCCATTTAGTATAGACCATCTTATAAATCTGATCTAAGTTTTAAAAATCATTAAATTGATTAAAGAAAATTATTTAATGCATCATATAGATTATTTCTTCAGATTCGTGATAAATTAAAATTACTTATGAAATTTAAAAATACATCTTTAAACGTATTTCAATTACATATATATATATATATATATATATATATATATATATATATATATATATATATATATATATATATATATATATATATATATAATATATATATATATATATATATATATATATATATATATATTTGGAATAAATATGAAAATTAATTTTCGAAAACAATTCATTTTGAAATATGATTTCGAGAACTTAATCCTTTGTGACAAGACTGATGTAAGAAAATTAATCAGTACACATCCTGTATGCTACATCTCATAAGAAAATTAATTAGTACATCACATCACTTGTTTCACTATCTCACTAAAAAAATATCCTTTTAATATTTTTATGGTTGGAACTATCAGAGTTCTTTCATCATTCTCATCTATTTTCATTTGATATTAATTAAATATTTTAGGAGGTATATTTTTGAATTTATTTTAAAAATATATTTTTGAATTTTTTTTATATAAAACGAAGGTGTAACTTATTGACGTATAAATTTAGTGTAAATTAATATAAAGTAAATTCAAAAATTCATCCAATTATTTTTTAAAAAAAAGGACAAGTCTCGCTTTTTATCTCTCCCATTCTTTCTTCTTTTTTAGGTAGAATTCACATATTTTATCATAGGTGACATGCACTTGAATAATCACATATATAATTTGTTTCAACCATTTCCATCTCCGTTAATAATAAGTTTTAGAGTGAATAGGATGACTTGAAAAGCTTCTGTGAATTGTGAATGATTTTATTTTATTGAAGTTTATGTTTCTTTATGTAAAAAAAATAGGTTAAATATATTTTTATAATTTCCACTAATCCTGAAATTCATTGTTTTTGAGAAGATTTACCATTACTCAAAATAAAACAAAATAAACATTAATCCTTTTCATGGAATAATATAAAAGATTTGAAAATAGAAGAAAATTCAGAAACATTGGAGCATCCTATGTCAATTTTAACATCATGAGTTTTGTCTCTCAATTTTGCTGGAAAATGCTGATTGGAAAATCACCATCTGTAGCATGATGGTGGCTCTTCGGTAAAAGTGTTTAGGATGCAATAAGAGGAAATTCAATAAAAATAGCTCCCAATGAGAAATACAGAATTGATATTTTTTTCTTTGAGGAAGTTGAGGGGTGGGGCCGGAAACGACCTTTGAAAAGTTGACGCAATTAAGTATTATCTTAGTTTGTTTTTATAATGATAATGTTAGTTAATCATTAATTGTTGTTTTTATTAATGTGAAAAGTTGAATGCATTTATGACCTCTTATCACTCTAGTCCTTATTTATGTCCCACCCTTTTATTATTTTTTCTTGAGTGGTTCAAAAGTTATGCGTAACAACAAAACCATATCAAGCAAAAGACAAGACAATGAGCCAACTCATATTAACATGTCTATAGTTTTTACCTGCTGTTTTTTCTTCTGAGCAATTTTGACCTCCCACTTATTACTTCCTTTATGCTTGAGCAATTTTCACCTCCCACTTTTTACTTACTTTATGCTTTCATGGTCCCTTGAGCAATTTTGATCACTACATATATTCCATTTATAATTTTTTTAGTTTTATAGTTATTTTCTACCATTTTTTTTTGTTGATATGATAATTTTTTTAGGATGTATTTATATTTAGGATGTATCGATATTCTAATTCAATTTTATCCTTTTAGAAGTTTTTCTCCTCTTTTTAAATTTTCTGCAAATCAAAAGCTGAATCAAGTTTCATAGGAGTTCTAATGATAAATTAAGAAACTTCTCTTCGAGACACATAACCATAACATGTGGTTCGATCTTAGCAAGTTTTTTCATCACAATTTACAAATACAAGTTCGACAAACACATTTGCACCGAAGCTATCAATCAAACTTTAAGAAAATAATTTTGTTATGTGGAATCAATAGGTAGAAGATGTTATTTTATCTCACAAACTTTACAAAGTGGTGGTAAATCTTCACACCCCTCCTATATTCAGAACTAGCAATGATATGTTGGTTAGGATTGTATATGAAGACTCATATATGAAGACTACGAATCTTGGATTGTCTAAGACCAATCACCGTTCACTTGGTTGTTATCTACAATCTTCGAGGCTATGTTACTTCGTGTTCTCTCGTGCAAACATGCATATGGGGTGTGGGACAAGGTGCACAAACACTTTCACTAACAAATGAAAGCTCAAGTTCTTCAATTAAGATCAGAATTAAAGACTAGCAAGAAAGGTAACTGATCAATCTCTGAGCATGTCCTTCAAATTTGAGCTATAGTTGACTTCTTGTTAGTTGTTGGTGATCCAATATCTGAAAGGAACCAAATAGATGCAATACTTCAAGGATTCCCTAAAAAATACCATCATTTTATTATGATGATCTATGGAAAGGTTAAACTAACTGCTATATGATGTTGATGCACTTCTATATGTTCAAGAAGCATAGTTGGACAAGTTTCTCCGAGAACTTTCGACTTCAAGTGCAAGCTAATGGTGATTAAGTTGTAACCAATAGTTTCCCCGGATAAAATGAAGGTGCACCAGGCTCCTATCAACATTTTCGTGGTGGTGCCCACTCAGTTTGAGGCAGCGAGGGTGGAAGACAGGTTCATAGCATAAGGAATCAACCAATTTGCCAACTTTGCAGTAAATATGAACACTCACTTATTGGCCGCTGGCGTGGATATGCTGAATATTTTAAACCTCCACCACTGAAGCATCAAACACATGCCTCATTCTCAAATGGTACTAATGATGGTCTTGACAGTCAGAGGAATCAATCTTCTATAGTTGCTCAAGCAATTACTCTATTGACTCATCAAGACAGTCTTCAGGTTCCACAAGGTCTAGAGTTTCAGGCATGATTTGTAGACTCGGGTGAATCCCATCATATTACTTCTTGTCCATCAAACTTACAAAATGATCATTCTTGTACTTATCCAAATGAATTTTTAGTTGGTAATGGTCATAGCTTAGTAGTCAAGTTAGTTGGTTTCTCAAAATTCAAGTCCAAAATTGTGTCAACTTCTATGCTAAAGTTAAATAATCTCTTTCATGTATCTAGCACCACTAGGAATCTAATATTAGTTTCTAAATATGCTAAAGATAACAATGTTTAATTTTAGTTTTATACTAACCAATGCTATGTTAAATCATATGCATCTATCTTGGTGTTGCTTGAATGGTTTCTTGATGATAGTGGATTGTACTCCTTCAAGAATCTAGTTTTAGAACCTTCAAATAATTTCATGTACAATAAGCCTCAAATTTTTTACCATGTTGTTAATAATACTACTTCTAGCCTTAGGTATGATAGTGAAGTTTCTATTCCAAATAATGTTTCCATTTGACACTCTAGATTAGGACATGCTAATCCTAGAGCCACTCATAATATACTTGCATGGAGTAATATTCATCTGAGTTATAAGAATTCTACAAGTTTTTGCAACTCTTGTTATCTTGGAAAATCACATAAACTCTATGCTCCCCTGTCTCAAACTAAGTACATTGGTTATTTTGATTTAATTCATACTGACTTGTGGGGGCCATCACCTACACCTTATAGTAATGGACATCCCTACTATGTTTCTTTTGTATATGCCTTTACACGATATACTTGGATCGACATGCTAAAACAGAAAAATGATGCTTTTTGTGCCTTCAAGTTGTTCCAAAGCTATGTTAGGACTCAGTTCAATGCCAACATCAAAGAAGTCCAATTTTATGATGGGAGGGAATTCAAGCTTTTCACCAAGTATCTTAACAAACATGGAATTGTGCATAAACTAACTTGTCCTCATACTTCTTAACAAAATGGAACAGTAGAAAGAAAACATAGACAAATAATGAAAATGAGTGTCACCTTACTTGCTCATGCTTCCTTACTAATTAAATTTTGGGATCATAGTTTCACAATAGTTGTTTATATGATTAACAGTCTTTATACAACTACTCTTTTAGAGTTCACTTCACCTTTATTTGCCTTGCACAATAAACTACCCAATTATAGAGTTTAGAAGCTCAAATTGTGTGTTTTGGGGGGTGTCCCATAAAAATAAAGGTTATAAATTCATGAGTAAGTAAAGAAGAATTTTCATCTCAAAAGATGTAGTGTTCAATGAAATTGAGTTTCCCTATCATGGCCTATAATCCATGCAAATAATTCTACCTCAGAAAGCTTAAAACAAGCTCATAATAGCTCTATTTGTATATAACTTTAGGTAGCAAACCTCAACCTATACGTTAGTAAACTCAACTTACTTCCCATATTGACACAATCAATGACCTGACCCTACCAAAATCAATTTCTTAGACTAAGTCAGCCAGTCCAAACCAATCCTAAACTGAACCAACTACTTCAAGCCAAGTCTTACAAATTGAAAAAATTCTTTAACCATCAAACATTCCTCATAATACTCAACTTACCACAAGTACATCTAATCATAATTATAACTCTTCTCAAAGTCATAATGCATCTAGGTATGCACACATCCTAACTTAGAAGTCACCCCAGGAAAGTGAAAACACAACTCCTCTCTCTCATATGTATATGTCACAATCCACTGAATCCTTATCTTCTTCCTTTCCCAGTCCACCTCCCAATACCTCACTTCTAGTCAATAATCATTACATGCTTACAAGAGCCAAAATTGGAAAATCCAAGCCAAAGTTTTTCCTTGTTCACTCATAACCTACCACCACAAAGCATGCTTTATCTAAACCCGAGTGGTTTGAAGCTATGCACATTGAATATAACTCACTTTTAAACAATGGTACTTGGACTCAAAACTCTTCTACCTCACAAAAAATCTATATGTTGGAAGAAGGTTTTCAAGATGAAAGAAATCCAGATGAAAGCATTAACAAATATAAGGTAAGACTTATAGCAAAAGGATTTCACCAACAACAAGCCTTTGATATCCATGAAACTTTATATTTGTAATAAATCCTACCACCATTAAAGTCAACTTATTATTGGTGTTGGGATTCAAGTGTGAGTGGATAAGTCCCACATAAACTAAAAATGGAGGAAATGTTGAGTATATAAGAGAAATGTCCCACACCCTTATTGCCTTAAGGTTTTGGGTGTATATGTGATGTCAAAGTCTCTTGGATCCTGAGTGTTTGGCCCATTAACACTTATGGCATTCCCCGAACTCCCTAATAAGTGGTTTCAAAGCCTAAATCCTATTTAAAGACTAATCGTCTTAGGAGGAAGATGACTTCCAACATTGTTTTTAACAAGAAGACTTTCCTAAACACACTTCCACCATTTAATGGTGATATGTTTGAATTGTGGAAAGACTGAGTCGTTTCTTGACTGAACCTGTGTAACTCTTGGTGTTCCTCTTTTCTCTTAACTCTTTACATTTTCACAATTTATATTCTGCTAATTTATTTTTCGTTGAATAACATTAAAACAACTGTTAAAATATTTTATAATCTAATGATAAACCAAAAAGCTTTTCAAAACCATATTTTTTGGAACCACACAATTCAACCCCCCCCCCCCCCCCCCCCTTGCTTGAGAAGTCACATGTTCAATAATTAGGACAAAATCTTAATGACTTGTTAGTTAACAACTTTATATTATATATTTCCATGTTGGACAAGATAATGGATTAAAAGTGACTAATCCAATCACTTCCTCTTCATTTCACGCCACCTTCCAAACTTTTACATTCTCTTTGGAATTTATATCTCTATTTTCTCTTTTTATCCGTCAAATAAATATTTCTTTTCACTTAAAGTTGGCATAGTGCTTTTGAGTGAAACTTTGTTTGTGAGGAAGAGTTTGTAAGTGGTAGTGCTACTTGTTTAAATCTTTAGAGTGTGATACTCTTAGATTGAGTTTGGTTCGTGAGATAAAGCAATCATAAAATCTCTATTTTTGGTTTCTAGAACTTCACCAAAAAAAGTTATTTTTGGTTATTGAGATCAGCTTGAAAATATCTAAGAAGGTTCGTTAGCTTTGCCTATGATAAAAACTATTTTTGGTTGGGGATAAGCCTACAAAAAATATCAAGATTAAATTGTATAAAGGTTTGTAGGCATAACCTTCAAAAGCTCAAAGTTTATAGTCAAACTCTTAAGAAGATCTATTAGGGACATGACTAGGCCAACGTTCGGCCAAACCTGTATAACTCACTGGTGCAATATGTCTAACCTTATCCTCTTTAATTTTGACTATTTATTTTTACTAGTTTCGCTATTGCTTACTGTAACACCCTTCTAAAATACCCCAATGTTTAATAATAAAATAACAACAATTAAATCATACATATCAGAGTAATCATACATCTCAAGGGTGTCACATAACAACTTCTTCACCAAAAGTCAACGTAAAATCAGTCATGCTCAATTTTATTCAACATAAAACTTCTTTAACAATACGCAGCGGATAAAATATTTCAACATCTGTAATTCATCAAAATTAACATTTATTCAACAATTCAAACATCCCGTCCCGATGTTACATCTATCAGAGCATGACCCACTAAAGCATACTAGACTCCGAGCACTAGCTTCTATTCGACTCACTGCTCGTTACCTGAAAAATATAGCTGTAAGGGTGAGTTCCTCAATCGATATAACAAATATTATAAGTTATCATGTTATGTTAAGTAATTCTACACGTTAATCACCCTAATTATATCATGCATTAGACAACGGCACAGTCAACTCAATTATCATATTCAAACACAACGTAAAGGCAACTCAATAACAACATAAAATGCAACTCAATGAGACTCGACTCTTCATGCATGTGGTACCATTTGGAGTAAAACTCCCAACTTAAAATCATTGCCAGTTTAGTGGGCATCAAGGCATAAGCCTTCAACTTTCAACTTAAAATTTTGCCAATCCAGGCCAACGTGGTGTGAGCAAAAGCCCCATATTTTTGCCAATCCAGGCCAACGTGGTGTGAGCAAAAGCCCCGACTTAATGCATATGAATGTATATGTCATGTATGACTTGAAAGCTCAACAACATAATAACAACAGCCACATAACAGTTTTTCAACAGAACAACTCATAATCAACTTTGGCTCTTCAGCCTACAACTCAGTAATTCTCAACAAATCAACTTAGAATCAACGTTGGCTCATCGGCCTACAACTTAATAATTTCAACAAGGCAACTAAAAAAATCAACTTTTCAACATTATTGCATCAACATTTCACAACCATAAACCTAATAAATTCATTCCTCACAATTAACTATGATAGGCCAGCTACCAATTGCACTCACAACATAAAATCAACTATTTTTCCATTCTGCAAAGACTCTGCTCAACTGGAGGGAGTCGGCGCAAAAGCCCTATGCGTCGACGCATACAGTCGACGCTTAGCTCACTGGTCGGCGCAAAACTACCATGCGTCGACGCATGCAGTCAGCGCATGCCTCACGGGTCAGCGCACGCCGACCCTATGGTCGACCGCTCGCGCGCAGACTCAGATTTTTTCTGAGTTTTCCAGGGTTCCGTTAGCTTACGTTTCACAGGTTTTCCGGCCGTTTCCTCAACTACAACCATCTCTAAACAGAACCATTCGTCCGGTAAATTGGTAGCGCCGATTCAAGTTTTTAATTGGGATTCGTACCCTGGTCTAACATTTTCGACTCACACAACTATCAATTCAATCTACAGTTTTTAACACGGTTTATTCAACGTCAATTTCAGCATATACAGTTCCAATTAGGGTTAAAATCAACGGCTTCTCACTACCCATGACATGTTATTCTATAATACCCATTAAACGACGATAAACCCCCCCTTACCTGAGTTAATCCGGCAATTCTCTAAGCTTTAGCTTTTCCGTTCCTCAACCGTGCTTTTCGGCTCTTTGCCCTTTTTCCTCTTCTCTGCAGCTTCTCTGAGTTTCACGTGAAATTTCTTCTGTTCCAAAAATATGAAACCCTTTTCTTTATTCCCACTTATATATATATATTCCAATTATTATTATTCCAAAATAATAATAATAATAATAATAATAATAATAATAATCCAATAATCCAATTTATTTAATTAAATTAATAATTATATTATCAACTTAATTAAATAATTCTTTTTTCTTTATTTGGGGTGTTACAACTCTCCCCCACTAAAAGAGTTTTCGTCCTCGAAAACATACCTCAAGCAAATAACTCTGGATAGGACTCTCTCATCTGACTCTCCAGCTCCCAAGTCACATTGCCACCTGCTGGTCCTCCCCAAGCTACCTTCACTAAGGCAATCTCTTTACCCCGCAACTGCTTCAACTCTCGATCCTCAATCCTCATAGGTGATATTTCAACAGTCAGGTTATCTCTCACCTGTACATCATCTACTTGGACCACATGCGACGGATCATGAATGTATCTCCTCAACTGGGACACATGGAAAACATCATGCAAATTCGCAAGCGACGGCGGTAAAGCGATACGATAGGCTACTTCTCCTATCCTTTCCAAAATCTGATAAGGACCAATAAATCGCGGTGTCAACTTCTTCGACTTCAAAGCTCGACCAACACCAGTTATCGGAGTGACACGAAGAAACACATGATCCCCCTCTTGGAACTTAAGTGACTTCCTCCTCTTATCATGATAACTCTTCTGACGACTCTGAGCAATTCTCATCTTCTCCTGAATCATCTTAATCTTTTCCGTAGTTTGTTGAACAATCTCCGGTCCAATCACAGCACTCTCACCGGACTCATACCAACATAACGGTGTCCGACATCTCCTACCATACAAAGCTTCAAACGGTGCCATACCAATACTCGAATGAAAACTATTGTTGTAGGTAAACTCAATCAAAGGCAAATAACAATCCCAAGCACCTCCCTTTTCCAAAACACAAGCTCTCAAAAGATCCTCTAATGACTGAATCGTCCTCTCAGTCTGACCATCAGTCTGCGGATGATATGCAGAACTCAATCTCAGCTTAGTCCCTAAAGCCTTCTGCAAACCTTCCCAAAACTTCGATGTAAATCTAGGATCTCTGTCCGAAACAATACTCGACGGAATACCATGCAAGCTTACAATCTTCTCAATATACAACTCAGCTAGCCTCTCTAACGGATAATCCATTCTGATCGGAATGAAATGAGCCGACTTCGTCAATCTATCAACAATCACCCAAATAGCCTCAAAATTCTTACTTGTTCTCGGTAAACCAGAAACAAAGTCCATACTGATACTATCCCACTTCCACTCTGGAATAGCCAACGGTTGCATTAGCCCAGACGGCTTCTGATGCTCAATCTTCGACTTCTGACAAGTCAAACAGGAATACACAAAACTTGCAATTTCTCTTTTCATTCCCGGCCACCAAAATAACCTTTTCAAATCATGATACATCTTCGTAGCTCCAGGGTGAATACTCAACCCACTACGATGTCCTTCCTCAAGAATACTCTTCTTAAGTTCTGTAACATCCGGAACACACACCCGACTACCAAATTTCAAAATACCAGTCTCATCAATTCTGAATTCGCCACCTTGACCTTGACTCACTAGAGTCAACTTATCAACCAAAAGCACATCAGATTTCTGACCCTCTCTGATCTCATCCAGAATACCACTTGTTAACTTCAACATTCCCAATTTAACACTATTGTGAGTGCTCTCACACACCAAACTCAAATCTCTAAACTGTTCAATTAAATCCAACTCCTTAACCATTAGCATAGATATATGCAATGATTTCCGACTCAACGCATCAGCCACTACATTTGCTTTACCCGGATGGTAATTCAAACCAAAGTCATAATCCTTCAGAAACTCTAACCATCTCCTCTGTCTCATATTCAGCTCTTTCTGATCAAACAAATACTTTAAACTTTTATGGTCACTGAAAACTTCAAATCTTGACCCATACAAGTAATGTCTCCATAACTTCAGAACAAACACCACAGCCGCCAACTCTAAATCGTGCGTCGGATAATTCCTCTCATGAATCCTCAGCTGTCTTGAAGCATAAGCTATAACCTGCTTATTCTGCATCAACACGCCACCCAAACCCAACAATGAAGCATCACAGTAAACTTCAAATGGTTCCGACGAACTCGGTAATGTCAGAATAGGAGCAGTAGTTAACCTTCTCCTTAACTCTTGGAAACCTTCTTCACATTTTGAGTCCCAAACAAATGCTTGCCCCTTTCTAGTCAACATCGTCAACGGTAACGCCAACTTAGAAAACCCTTCAATGAACTTCCTATAATAACCAGCCAAACCAAGAAAACTTCGAATCTCAGCAACAGACTTCGGGGCTTCCCACTTAGATACCGCTTCTATCTTAGAAGGATCAACAGCAACACCACCTCTTGAAATCACATGACCAAGAAAACTTACCTCTTCTAACCAAAATTCACACTTGGACAATTTAGCAAATAATTTCTTTTCTCGTAGAACTTCCAAAACCACTCTCAAATGCTCAGCATGCTCTTCTTCCGATTTCGAATACACCAAAATATCATCAATAAATACCACAACAAACTTGTCTAGGTATGGATGGAAAATCCTATTCATATACTCCATAAATACTCCAGGTGCATTAGTTACACCAAAAGGCATTACAGAATACTCATAATGTCCATACCTTGTCCTGAAAGCAGTCTTCTGAATATCCTCAGTCTTCACACGTATCTGATGATACCCAGATCTCAAATCTATCTTGCTGAACACACTTGCACCAACCAACTGATCCATCAAATCATCAATCCTCGGCAAAGGATACCGATTCTTGATCGTCACTTTATTCAGTTGCCTGTAGTCCACACACAACCTCATAGTACCTTCTTTCTTCTTAACCAATAGCACTGGCGCACCCCACGGTGACACACTCGGACGAATAAATTTCTTATCCAACAGATCTTCCAACTGACTCTTCAATTCAGTTAACTCAACAGCAGACATACGGTACGGAGCCATCGATATCGGTCTAGTACCAGGTACCAAATCAATCGAGAACTCCACTTCGCGTTCTGGTGGTAATTCATTCACCTCTTCAGGAAACACATCAGGAAAATCACGCACCACGGCTAGATCACAAATCACCATCTTATCCTTGGCCTCTAAAGTTGCTAACAGCATAAACAACTCTGCCCCATCAGCTACTTCTTCATTCACCTGCCTTGCTGATAGAAACAAACTCTTTCCTTCCTCAATCTCAGGAAAGACTACCGTCTTATCAAAACAATTGATAGAAACTCCGTTAAACACCAACCAGTTCATACCCAGAATAACATCAATCTGCGCTAGTGGAAGACACACTAGGTCCATCCCA
The DNA here is from genome assembly GCF_024323335.1 of Lathyrus oleraceus. NCBI lineage: Eukaryota > Viridiplantae > Streptophyta > Magnoliopsida > Fabales > Fabaceae > Lathyrus > Lathyrus oleraceus. The sequence continues at coordinate 233,299,164 of NC_066581.1, forward strand.
AAGTCTCTACCAAAAATACTCAAAGGACAATTTAAACAAACCGAAGTAGTAGTCACTGAACCCTTCGCAGGAGTATCAATTACCATACTTCCAAACATCTCAGATATCTCTAACTTAAGTTTCACAGCACAATCCAAAGATATAAAGGAATGAGTCGCACCTGTGTCAATAATAGCTACAAGAGGAAAGCCATTAATATAACACGTACCTCGGATCAAACGATCATCTGCAGAAGTCTCAGAACCCGATAAAGCAAAGACCTTGCCTCCTGACTGATTCCCTTTCTTCGGCTTCTGACACTGACTTCCAATATGCCCTTCTTCGCCACAATTAAAACAAATCACTTCCTTGTGCTTGCAATCAGCTATTGCATGCCCAGTCTTACCACAGCGAAAACACCTCTTCACTTCAGCAGTACATACATTACTCTTATGACCAGCCTGACCACATTTGAAGCAAACTATACCAGTAGGAGCACCTCCCCTACTAGTCCTCTGAGCCGGAGCAGCTACTTGTTTCCCTTTTCCAGCTGGAACATCATACGGCTTGCCACGGTTTTGATGTTGCTTGCCTCTGCGATCACTGACAATCTTGTAATGAGCATTATTGTCCTCTTCAAATATCCTGCAGCTATCAACCAACTCAGTAAAAATGCGTATCTTCTGATACCCAACAGCCTTCTTAATTTCAGAGCGCAATCCATTTTCAAACTTGATGCACTTTGAAAATTCAGCACCAGCACCAGTGTAATGAGGATAAAATTTGGACAACTCCACAAATTTCGCAGCATAATCCGTGACAGACATGTTCCCTTGCTTCAGCTCAAGGAATTCAATCTCCTTCTTACCACGGACATCCTCTGGATAATACTTCCTCAGAAATTCCCTACGGAATACATCCCAAGTAACGACTTCACCTGCCGCGGTCAACCTCTCGTGAGTCTCTAGCCACCAGTCATCAGCTTCGACTGCTAGCATGTGAGTACCATACCGAACCTTCTGAGCTGGAGTACAATCCATAACACGGAAGATTCTCTCAATCTCTTTCAACCATCCCAAGGCTGCATCTGGATCATGCTTTCCTTTAAACACCGGCGGGTTCTCTCTCTGAAAAGTCGCCAAGCTACGTGATCCAGCATCCCCACCAGCATTTGGCAAGTTCTGCACAGCTTGTGCCATTGCTTGCATTGCGGCAGCCATTGCAGCGTCATTCCTTCCAGCCATTTCAACTTATCAATACAACACAACTTAAAGTTAGATTGGTAACAATACACAATTGTTAGACAAAACGACACGACAACTGGCCGGACGGACCGACCTGCTCTGATACCACTAATGTAACACCCTTCTAAAATACCCCAATGTTTAATAATAAAATAACAACAATTAAATCATACATATCAGAGTAATCATACATCTCAAGGGTGTCACATAACAACTTCTTCACCAAAAGTCAACGTAAAATCAGTCATGCTCAATTTTATTCAACATAAAACTTCTTTAACAATACGCAGCGGATAAAATATTTCAACATCTGTAATTCATCAAAATTAACATTTATTCAACAATTCAAACATCCCGTCCCGATGTTACATCTATCAGAGCATGACCCACTAAAGCATACTAGACTCCGAGCACTAGCTTCTATTCGACTCACTGCTCGTTACCTGAAAAATATAGCTGTAAGGGTGAGTTCCTCAATCGATATAACAAATATTATAAGTTATCATGTTATGTTAAGTAATTCTACACGTTAATCACCCTAATTATATCATGCATTAGACAACGGCACAGTCAACTCAATTATCATATTCAAACACAACGTAAAGGCAACTCAATAACAACATAAAATGCAACTCAATGAGACTCGACTCTTCATGCATGTGGTACCATTTGGAGTAAAACTCCCAACTTAAAATCATTGCCAGTTTAGTGGGCATCAAGGCATAAGCCTTCAACTTTCAACTTAAAATTTTGCCAATCCAGGCCAACGTGGTGTGAGCAAAAGCCCCATATTTTTGCCAATCCAGGCCAACGT